>NC_056738.1:369677534-369815221 GCF_019279795.1 Protopterus annectens
GAAAAGTAACATAGCAGCTAACCAAATTGCTTCCATAGTCAGTCAAAACTGCCACCTTCTTCAAGCATGTACTGAATGTGGTCGGTGGGGGGGGGCTATCCTACTTCCCTAAAAAAGAAGAGGGGAACAGTGAAGGATAACAGAAAGGAGGTTGTATTATTCATAGACAGGGTTCACGACTGTAAGGGTAGGGTTAACTGGGGGTGGTTACATCTAATGAAGAGTTCCCAAGATTGTGGATTTTGATAACTGGGCATGACTCCAATTTTATCCAGGTGAGAGCAGTTAGGTACTCTCAGATGTTCATAACATGCAGCTGGAAAATGGGAAAACATTGTTACCTCCAGTAATCAGGCAGTGGTCTGTGCCCTCAGTAGATGGGTTTCAAAGTTTCAAAATCGGATATGTTACGGATATTGCTGAGGTTGTAGGTATTACAGAGCATAACAATATTGCTGTGTCTTTCTACCACTCAGGGGACAGAACAGCTCGAGCTAATGTCAACAGTCTCTATCACTTACTGTAATACAGATTTTATTCATTGATTATTGAAGTAGATCCATGATAACTGATATCAGAGGGGATATCAGAAGGGATCCCCTATCAGAGGAGATATCAGAGATCAGTGTGTGCCAACAAGGATAAAGTAAGGAAATACTGCAGCTGTTCAATCCATATAGTGGGGATGTGCCATGCCTTCTTTTAAGCATGCTTGGGACATTGCTCTCTGCAAATATATTCATTTCACTTTGATATTATCCTTTGTCTACTGGTTAAACAATGGGGCACAATCCCCCAGATAAACATCCAAAGTTTATCAAAGGTTACATCATCTTGTTTGGAGATATCATATTTGGGGAACATTGTCCCATTCCCTCATTGCCCTGTTTGTAAAAATGCTGGAACATGGCTGACAATGCTAATGGTACTGATTAGTAACATCAAATCCAACACTACAACAACTGTCCAGTCCATATTACTGATATGTGAGAGGTGCACAAACAAAAATTAACACAATAAACAGTTGGGTACAAAACAAATTTTTATTAAAACAACTTTTCTTCTGACCATAGTTCTTACAGTCTCAAATGTACATAGAACTTTCTAGATTTCACCTTCTAATCATACACTTTCAAATCACTGTCCATTTTCTCTTTTAAATACTTATGCTCAGTCACACATTGAGTCAATGAATTGTTTTACCTGCTTTCTATTCCCATAAAATCTTCCAAAATCAATTCCATTAACTAAATTGAATATTTAGGTAGAATAACCAATCACTTTTCTTTCAATACATTTCTGTTTTGTCCATAAAATGACACAGAGCTTAAAATAGCAGTCCTTGTTTTCAATATACTTGATTCATTAAACTGGAGGAGTACATCCTCATCCAGAGTACCAGGATAGCTCAGGGACATAGGAACAATACTTGGAAACTGATCATAAACACCCAAAGATGTCTATCCACATGCACCTAAAGCAGACATACTTAGTTAAAGCATTCCGGCCATTCTTTAAAAGCTAACTAAGCAGGGCCGTATACAATAACCCTGGTGTACATTTGGGCCTACCCACTCATCAAGACTACCCTAAATGATATCCAAAGTAGAATAGTGGTAACTTATTCCATAGGGTGGGAATGCATTGAGTCAGAAACCTATCTCACCATCAAGTTTTATTTATTTATTGGTGTAGATTTAGGTCCATAATATGGGCATTTGTGGAGCCACTGGTTTGGGGAAGAAATATGAGGTCAAATGGTAACAGGTCTTTTACAACTTGAAAAATAAGGCACAGGTCTCCTTACAATAGCTGGTGGGCTATGGAGTATGAGTTAATTTCTGCTAATCAACTGAGAAAGATGAACGATTTAGGGGCTTTAATTGCCTTGGTTAAAAATTGTTGCTGTCTTTCCAGTTGAGTGATATGCTTGGATTTGTATAAACCATGGAAGACGTATTTGATGATCGGACAGTGATGGCTTAGATAAGGAAAGAGTACACTGGTAAGATGACGGGTATGTATTAGTTCCTCAAAATATGTATTCATTGAATACATATTCATCGATGGTTGAACAGCAAAATTCATTACAGCGAAGCATGGAATTTTTCCCATGGTTGGGAATCACTAGGCCATCACCACAACCTTGCCTTTTTCCCCACCCTAGTGCAATAAGCACGAAAGGCAAAAAGACAAACTTGGAATCAAAACACCAAAGCGAGCAGGAAATACGTGACAAAAGACAGTTTAATGTTGTTAGCGCTTTTGGAAATAGACTGTGCTTTTCCTTCTTCAGACATAAAACACTCACATTCAAATGTTTTTAAAAGAACAAATCTAGTGTTAATTAATTAATTAGCTGAAGTGAAAAATCAAGATTTAAAGTGAAATACTCTATTACTTGGCCACTTCTAAATAGATGCAACCAAAAACAGTTGCATAAAATCCAGCTAAACAACCCTTAGTTTACAGAAATTCATAACAGCCTACATACGTACATTTTAAATACAAATCTAAAATAACAATTAATTTATAATTAATAAAATTGTTACTAAAAAATCTAAAATGCATGTTCAACAAGACGCAGTGTGTGTGTACCAATACTAAAGAGAAACTATCAGTAAGAATAATTTAACTTTTCTAAATTCATCTTTTTTTTTTTTTTATTTAGTTTTGTTTAACAACTTTATGTGGCTTGAGGGGGATTTTTTTCTCCAAAAATCAGGGGTAGCCATGGGATCTCCCTGTGGTGGTAGTTTTGCCAATTGTATAATGGCACATTGGGAGACCACCATCCTTTTCCAAACTACTATTTTATTAAAACACTGGTTAAACATCACAAATCTCAAGTTTTGCTTTGTAAAAGTGAACTAGAAACATTAGAACATGACATAACATTGAGTGTTGATTTTCCTCGTTACAAATACGAATATATGAGGATTTTCAACAGTATTGAGGCCACTATCACTAAGTTGGCTTGTGCTAAGAAAAAGAAAATTGCAAGAGACGTTCAGCAGTATTCCTCTGGGACTGCCTACCCCCCACCCCCACCAGTTTTGGGTAACAGTTTTCAGAGGGTTTCTAATGAAAATGCTGTTAGCAATGAAGAGGGTGATCTTGGTGAACACGATCCTGATAGTTATACAGAAGAGAATTTGCCAAGAAGAAGTGAAAGGATTAGGAACAATGGGAACAACCCTTCAGTTCCAAACAACCAGGCACCTGGCAATAAGAATAATAATAATAATAGCAACAGCAACAACAACAATCAATTTACAGCAAGTTCACAACAGGGTTTTCCATTACACCAGGCCAACGGTCAGAACAACTCGAGACAGCCCAACCAGCAAGGGCACACACGGAAACGAAGGAATCAGTGCAGGAGGTAGTTGGAAATGGGGTTTTAAACCCTCAAATCCTATCCAACTCTGCTGGTGACTTTCACATTTACAATTATTCTGATTTAACTTTCCCTCAGGATATTATTGACTTATTTGCATTAGGCTTGTCCTTCGTTCCTGACTCTGGAATGAATTTAGTTAACACAATAGTGGACCTTAAACTTTTTGTACGTAAGATTAATTTAAATGCTATTATGGGCTCATCCTCCTGTTTTTCTAACTCATTGCGAGTCTCTAGCATTTTTAATCCACCTCTTCACCCTAATGTTCTGGCATTTGAGAAAATGTGCGAATTGGATTTTAGGTCTTTTGTTGACACTGGTTTAAAAGGCAAGAAAGGTTTTCATAACATAAGTGAAAAAGAACGTGACTTTATTAGATTGTTGAATGACTGTAAAATTAGAATGATGAAGCCAGACAAAGGAGGTGGCCTAGTTTGTATGAATCATAGTACTTATATCTCTTGTATGGCTGAATATCTAAACAATTCTATTTACCAACAAGTTTGTCTTAATGAAGTTAATATGGCCTATAGTAAGATTAGGGCCACATTAGATGAACTTTTTATTGAAAAAGTAATTGATTCAGATTTGCTTAATTTTTTAACCATGCCAGCCCCTAGGCTGGTATTTTATTTGGCATCCCTAAGATCCACAGGCGGCTTGTTGACCCCCCTTTTAGACCCATTGTTGACGGACGTGGGTCCATTACCTATGGTTGTGCCAAGTATGTGGACAGTATTTTAAGGCCTTTAGTAGAGAATGAGCACCAAATATGTAAAGATTCGTGGAGTTTTCTAAAGGAACTCAGCAGCATCCCTTTTAAACAGGACTATAAATTATTGACTATTGATGTAAAGGACTTGTACACCGTGATCCCCCAAGAATTGGGGATAGAGTGGATAAGAAATTTCTTATATGCAAGGAAAACTGACAACAATATCACTTACATCGTAGTTACTTTGTTGGAGTTAGTTTTGTTTAACAACTTTATGTGACTTGAGGGGGATTTTTTTCTCCAAAAATCAGGGGTAGCCATAGGATCTCACTGTGGTGGTAGTTTTGCCAATTGTATAATGGCACATTGGGAGACCACCATCCTTTTCCAAACTACTATGTTTAAGAACAATGTCGCTTGGTATACAAGATACCAAGATGACATGTTTATTTTATGGAAAGGCCCAGGTGAAACAGTAGAAGATTTTATTAAATTAATCACTGCTTCAACCAATTTTTTGGAGTTTACATTCAATTTGGAAAATGAAACTATTAATTTTCTTGACATTTGTATTCATAAGGACGTAGTTAGAAACAGATTTAAAAGCACAATTTATAGGAAGCCCACGTATTCCAACTCTTTCCTTCATTTCTCCAGTTGTCACCCTTACCACCAAAAGAGAGCAGTGATTAAGGGGCAGATGGTGAGGGCAGCCAGAATGATTTCAGATGAGGCTGATTTCATTGAAGAATGTGGTCTGCTTGAAAGAATGTTTCTTAAGAGGGGTTACCCGCTGAGTTTAGTCTCTAACATTTCCATAGAGGTAACCACTAAACGGCATGCTGGCTGCTTTAAGCCATTACTAGGAACTGGGGGTTGGGAAGAACTTGATATTCCTGTTGGGGAGGTACAGGTTTCTCTACCTAGTAACACCAACTGTCATATTACAAGTTTTTTATGTACATACAGTTTAGACCACTATTTTATTAGGGAGACCTTATATAAAAATTGGACTCTCCTTATAGAGAATATGTCTCTATACAAAGCCTTTGGCGACAAACCAAAAATTACCTTTAGACGAGGGCAAAACTTAAAAATGTTATTGCAATACTCCACCAACCCATCCCCTAACAATAATAAAAACAAGGGTATGTTTAAGTGTGGAAGGTGTCACCAATGTAAGCACTTAAACTTGAATCATCAATTTAAAATTAGGGACAGGCTTTATAAAACCCAGGGTAAATTCTCATGTGACACAAAAGGAGTGGTGTATTGCGCTTGCTGCCAAGTTTGTAAAGCTTTCTATATCGGTAAGACCGAAAGGAAACTAAGGCAACGCATTTATGAACATCTGTATGCTATAAGTAAGAGGGATACAACTAACGCATTGGCTAGGCATATTGATGATTTCCCAGACCATTCCTTTAAGTTTTCAGTATTAAAGCACATAAGCGTAGATGTGAGAGGTGGCCCTTGGCAAATCAATTTGGAAATTGAAGAATTAAGATGGCAAATTTCCACTGCAGCATATTTGCCCCCAGGGTTGAATGAAACAGTTTCGATTAAATGTTTTTTAAAGCTTTTGTCTTTAAAAAGATGAATTTAGAAAAGTTAAATTATTCTTACTGATAGTTTCTCTTTAGTATTGGTACACACACATTGTGTCTTGTTGAACATGCATTTTAGATTTTTTAGTAACAATTTTATTAATTATAAATTAATTGTTATTTTAGATTTGTATTTAAAATGTACGTATGTAGGCTGTTATGAATTTCTGTAAACTAAGGGTTGTTTAGCTGGATTTTATGCAACTGTTTTTGGTTGCATCTGTTTAGAAGTGGCCAAGTAATAGAGTATTTCACTTTAAATCTTGATTTTTCACTTCAGCTAATTAATTAATTAACACTAGATTTGTTCTTTTAAAAACATTTGAATGTGAGTGTTTTATGTCTGAAGAAGGAAAAGCACAGTCTATTTCCGAAAGCGCTAACAACATTAAACTGTCTTTTGCCACGTATTTCCTGCTAGCTTTGGTGTTTTGATTCCACCCGAGTGCAATCTCATAGTTGGTATATATATATATATATATATATATATAGTTAGGGGTGTGTGGGTGGTGCAGCCCCCCACACTTGGGTGTGTGTGGGGGTGAAGCCCCCCACTTGGGTGGGTTTGATTTAGTTCATTGTGTGTTCCGGTGTGCTAGAGGGCAAGTGGGTCCTAACCCTGGGAAAAATTATGTGCTTTGCTGTAATGACTTTTGATGTTTAGCTTTTGTGGAATATGTATTCGATGAATACATATTTCGATGAATTAATATAGACCCAAAATTACTTTTATTGATCCTGGAGATATTCTCTTAAAAATTAACTGAGACAGATAGTATTTCCTAACTATAGTAGAAATGTGATGATTGACTGTTAGAGATAGTTGTCCACATAATTATTCAGATTTCTTATGACTGTAGCTATCTGAAGCAGAGCACCACTTATAACATGTGAAGTGGGAGCGGCTTTTTTACTAGATATTACTATGCAGCATTTTTTTGCACTTAGCTTAAGGCCATTTTTAGTACACCAGATATGTACATATTCCAGTCTTTGTTCAAGCAAGTAGAGTATTCAGGAATGCCAAAATGGAAGGGTAGTTTCTCTTTCATCTTTCAGGAATTACTCATCAAAAACATTCTGCAAGTAAATCAATGACACTGAAGGGATAAGACAAACATCAATCAGTCCCTCAAAATCCCTATGTAAACTGTTAAACAATTTATCTTTCTAACATGATGACTTATATTTTAATTTCAAGTGTCCGCTCCAGTGCCAAGTCAGCATGAACAAGTGGCCCTGAAACATGTAATTCTGCTCCAGCCCTTCCATTATAGGCCATCATGAATCTCTCCATTCACACTGTGCTGCTCCAGCCCTTCCATTATAGGCCATCATGAATCTCTCCATTCACACTGTGCTGCTCCAGCCCTTCCATTATAGACCATCATGAATCTCTCCATTCACACTGTGCTGCTCCAGCCCTTCCATTATAGGCCATCATGAATCTCTCCATTCACACTGTGCTGCTCCAGCCCTTCCATTATAGGCCATCATGAATCTCTCCATTCACACTGTGCTGCTCCAGCCCTTCCATTATAGGCCATCATGAATCTCTCCATTCACACTGTGCTGCTCCAGCCCTTCCATTATAGGCCATCATGAATCTCTCCATTCACACTGTGCTGCTCCAGCCCTTCCATTATAGGCCATCATGAATCTCTCCATTCACACTGTGCTGCTCCAGCCCTTCCATTATAGACCATCATGAATCTCTCCATTCACACTGTGCTGCTCCAGCCCTTCCATTATAGGCCATCATGAATCTCTCCATTCACACTGTGCTGCTCCAGCCCTTCCATTATAGGCCATCATGAATCTCTCCATTCACACTGTGCTGCTCCAGCCCTTCCATTATAGACCATCATGAATCTCTCCATTCAGACTGTGCTGTTATGTGAAATAATTTTGTTTAAATCAACCTGAATTCTAAGCTTTAGTTTACAGAGCATAATGATTACATATTCAGTTGGAGAAGGGTTGTTAAGCTGGCTCATTGGTACAGAGGGACATATAAATCAGATGAGCCAGGATTGATGAGTAACCTGCATGCTGAATGGTCCACTGTGTGAGGGTCAAAGTGTACGGCCAAGACTGCCTTGCTTATCATGTCTGACTGAATGGCTATGTCTGTGTGATGCAAGAGACACAGCATGTGGCACAGTGGCTGAGACATTCATATGCGTCAAATTGTGCCTACTTGGAAGGCAATATATATTGGACTTTGCACAGATCATGTGGGTGGCACTATGGGATTTCATTGGTTGTTCGGCTGCGGAAGGAACTGACTCACAGGTCAAGGACTAAGAAGGGTCCACCCCTCATATCTAACTAAAAAGTGGCTCTTCTACCACTCAGCTCTCACTCCAGTACCCAGTACATTACAGGAAATTTGGTTGGTTAGGTGCTAAGGGCAGTAAATGAGCACAGTTATATTCTAGGGACTTGAAGGATAGCAAACACAAGAGGCAAAGACATAGAAAAAAGTTAAGCATTGTAATATTATTCTCTATAAATATTAACAGAGTTCCATGTATGTCAAGTTCCAACAGCATGGACTAAATGTTGGCCACGTATAGCATGAAAATGTGCGTAATATTTATATTAGAGTCCACAGGGCCTGTTAGTCAACACATGGCTGGATGAATAGTTAAAATAATTAAACAAGCAATTTGTAACAAAACTACATGCCTAAGCCCACCATAGAAAAGTTATGACAATGTTCCCCTCATTTCCATCACATTAGTTTCTATATATTTTTTTCAAACTTAAAAAGAAGTAGGCTTTTCCAGACAGTAGAATAGACTCCCACCAGGTATTCAGCACATAGAAAATGATTTGTTTATTGACCACAAAGAATGACTACTACATCCCCTCTCTCTAAGCTCATAGAAACATTATGAGAAATTACTCTTATAACTCAATGGTACTATCCTGTTAGCACCTTTACTTGCAGATCACAGGCACTTAAATATTCTCTTGCTCTTTGATACTGAAGGTGTCGGAGACCTAACTTATAATTATCATGTGTCTAGTGGATGATGCAGTCAATATGGGTCTGCACTGCATCCTGCAACATCTTGACAACCCAGGGACATATGTAACAATTCTGTTTATGGACTTCAGCTCTGCATTCAATACACTAATCCCAAAACTCCTTCACTTGAAACTCACCCAGCTTTCTGTTCCTGCCTCCACCTGCCAATGTATCACCAATTTTCTGAGCAATAGGAAACAGCAGGTGAAACTGGAGAAATTTACATCTAGCTATTGGACAATCAACACAGGTACTCCCCAGGGATGTGTGCTGCACAATCAGCATGGGTGTCCCCTAGGGATGTGTGCTCTCCCCGCTGCCCTTCTCCCTTTATAGTAATGACTGCACCTCTAAGGACCCCTCTGTCAAAGTCATGAAATATGCAAATGGCACAACCATTATTGGGCTCATCAGAAATGGTGATGAGTCTGCATACACTTGGGAGCTCTAGACTTTTCTGATTACACCAAAGGACCAGAGCAGCTGGCCCTTTGGTGTAGTCAGAAAAGTCTAGAGCTAAACAGTGGTGGCTCGTGGTATTGGACTGCAACCCCCCAAGCAAAAAGTAAAGAAAAACTAAAAAAAATATTTATTAAAAAAAAAATACTGACTGGCTTCACTGGCTTGGACAGGCTACCTTTTGCATGCGAGTTTGACTGACTCGCTGAGTCCCAAAACTCTAACTGCGCATGCATGTTCAGTGAGTTCTGGGTTTTAAAAAAAAAAAAGTTTTCTCTCAATCCGGACTGCAGTTAAGCCAGTCCAGATTAATAAATACATTTTTTGTATGCTCATGCCCAGAAGTCCATGTGTTTTTTTAACCGCAGTGAATGAAAGGGGCTCAGGCCACCACGTCTGCAGTCACATACGTGATGTGGACTTGGCTGGATGGGTACTGATTGGTTCTCGGCTCTTGCTCTCTTCCTGCGCTTTGCATGCTGGGAAAAAAAGGAGCGATATGAGAAGCAGCAGCAGAGCAGTATACACCTTTGTTTTTTTGGAGGCCTGCAGGCTGGAGTTCCTGAGTTAGAGGAGTCTTGGAGGACAGTGGCAGCAGAGCAGTGCACTTTGACCTGGCTGGTAGTGTAGAAGAAAGAATAAGCACTTCGAAGAACTGAAGGAGGAAAGGAACTGAAATAGCAGGTTACTGAAGGGGGATGCAACATAACTTGTAGAATAAGATTTTTTTTTTTGTCTTTATTAATTCTTTGTTGTTGTTGTAAAGTATTTGGTAAATAGCAGGTTAGTGAAGGTAAAGGGGGATACAACAAAGTTGTAACTTGTAGAATAAGATTTATTTCTGGTTGGCTTTATTAATTCTTAATACTAGTTGTACTTGCACTTAGTAAATAGCAGGTTGGTGAAGGTGAAGGGGGATACAAAAAAGTAACTTGTAGAATAAGATTCTTTTTTATTGTTGGCTTTATTAATTCTTAGTTGTTGTACTTGGTAAATAATAGTGAAGGTGAAGGGGGATACAAAAAAAGTTGTAGAATAAGATTTTTTTGTTGTTGGCTTTGTTGCAAAAATACAATTCTTAGTTGTATTTGGTAGCTTGCTTACATTATTATAGAAATTAATAGATTAAAACTGTCTTGAGTCTTAAGATGGCAAAGCAAAGTTCTAAATTAGGGATGTTCAGACCTCTCTCTCTCTTTCTCTCTCTCTCTCTGTGCGTGTGTGTGTGTAAATATTGGCTCCCAACTGTATTATCTGGCTTTTTTATATTTTTGCATTACATTTTTGGTCTGTTTCTCACAAAATTGTGGTTTTCTGGCAAATTAGTGGCAAATCATTAAAGATTGAAGTTAGAAAATAATGACAGACATTTGAGTTTCAGATTTCATACCCTTCAGAAAATTCATAGTAATGCAAGGCCTACTATTTTATTAACCTTCTATGTTTGTAAGACCAGTATTTAAAAACTGTCCTTTTTTGGGCCTTTGTCCCACTTTTATGTATGGCTTTGTCCAGAATTCTTGCTCTGAGGTTGAGAGGTATGACAAATATGTCAGGGCCATCACCGTCAGCCAGAGACATTTCATATTGTGACATACCTGTTGCGCCTCACTCCCCCATGTAGTGACTCTGGATGTGTCCAAGCAATGCAAGGAGCAGTTATGTATTGTAATTGTGCAGAGTATCCCCCCTCCAAGGTAGACACAAGTACTACAGTGGCTTTTCATCTGTCCTTGATTTTGCAGAATGTTCTGGTTTTCTGTCATATTTTTATACTGTTGATTTATGCTTATTATTATTCAGAAAATGCATGTGTTGCACTACCTGTTGCTCTGTGTTTAAGCAGCAATGCTTTAATGGCCATCAGGCAAGCTTGTCTTGAGATTGTAAGATGCGAGTAAGCTGTAATAAGCATACTGTTAAAGGATTACCAACACTGAAAGCCTTTTTGCTGTTGCCATGCAAAGAATACTTACATAATTAGATTGTATTTTAGCCTTGGGTATTGAAATGCATATGGCAGTATTTGTAATAAAGGACAGGATTACAGTATGTTCAGAAGCTCATTACATTTGTTGGAGACTTGCAATCATCTTTGCAGGCTTTACCCATAAACTAAACAGAATGCCAATCTATCATGTGTGGTCCATAATCTGTTAAGTAATCGTTTAAGCAATTTATCTTGAGCTTGTTTCTTGTTTGCTGTTCATTTTTTTTACTTTGATCGTGTTTTCCCCATGAAAAAAGTACATACTTGTCAGGCACCAGGTCTTTTTTGGATAAGAAACATTTTTACAAGTGGGGGTATCACAGAGATTACTACTTTCAGCATGTTACTTGGTACTTTTATAAAGCTGAATATAAATTATAATTAGAACTGCAGTGCAAGGAGAAGTGGTTTGAGTTGAGTGCTGCTTGTTTTTTTATACTTGATTTTTACTGGCATTTCAGTAATGTATTTAAAAAGTAATTTATTTTTTTATGCCTCACAGCTTTTTTGTCACCAGACGCCACTGGAGCTAAACACTCTCAAAACTATGGACATGACAGTGGACTTCAGGAAAGGTCCCACAATATTATCCTCCCTCTTCATACTTAATACTGCTGTCAGTTGTAGAAACCTTCATGTTTCTGGGATCCATGATCTCCCAGGAGTTGAAATGGGAAACCAATATAGGGTCCGTCATAAAAAAGGCACAACAGTGAATGTACTTCCTGTGACAGCTGAGGAAGTTCAACCTTCCACAAAAGCTGTTGATTCAACTCTACACAGCAGTTATTGAGTCTGTTCTCATCTCATCCATAACAGTGTGGTTTGGATCAATGACTAACGATGGCAAAAACAGGCTACAACAAATAGTCAGGCGTTTGGATCAATGACTAAAGATGGCAAAAACAGGCTACAACAAATAGTCAGGCGTTTGGATCAATGACTAAACATGGCAAAAACATGCTACAACAAATAGGCACAACAAATAGTCAGGGCTGCTGAAAATATCATTGGTGTCATTCTGCTCACCTAACAGGACCTGTACTATTCCAAAGTCATGAAACGGGCAGGAAAAATCACCAATGACCCCTTACATCCAGGCCATAACCTTTTTGAACTTCTTCCGTTGGCCAGCCATTATAAATTACTATACAACAAAATAAGCAGATATAAGAACATTTTTTCCCCACAGGCCATCAAGCTCATAAATGGTTAATTCGGCTTAATTAGGTTGAGTGCCCTATCCCCCAGGCCTCCTAGGGTTTTGCAATACTGTCTACATATTGCTAATACTTGTTTTTCATGTTTATTTCAGCATTTTTTGCACCAAGTTGCACTTTGCACTTTATACGTATATGTATATTTACATTCTCTGTCTTGTTTTTATCTCAGCGGTGTAATTAATAGTTGTGCGTATGTCACTTTTACTTGGGAGAGTCATCAAAACCAGAGTTAAATTCCTTGTATGCATGCATACTTGGCCAATAAATGTGATTCTGATTCTGATAATGGAATTACATTGTTTTGCAGGTAGCCACTTCCATACTCCATAAAACCATGTCCCTAACTGCCACATTACCACGACAGTGAACCAAAATAAAGCACTTGCAGGTCCAGTGCTTGCTATTCTAGTCATATCTAGTAATATAATAATGCATGTATTTTGCCTGAATTAAGTTAAAACAAACAGTTTTTATGTTTTCTTTTTATGAACATTTATGTTTTCTTATTATGAACAAAGTGTGACATTTCTTTTGAGAATAAAATATTTAACAAAACAGAATGAACTTTATCTGTTGCATTCAACATAAACAAGTTTGATTGCCAAGGCCTGCTGTTAAATTCTTTTTATGCAAATCTAAAATGAGAAGCAATCTATTTTTAGCAAGAATCTTTTATTTTTTGTTTTCCACTGAGATGCAGTTTGTTATTACTATACTGGGTTTTGAAGTTTGGATGAGGCCTAGATTAAATTAATGTCATCAAAACATTGACTTGCTCGGTAAACAAAACATTGGTGTTTACTTCCACAGCACACTATAAAAGGTGTACCGTTTAATAACGGGTAATTTAAGCTTTATGATGAAGCATAATTGAGTATTTTTAATTAAAAAAACATCTGGTGGAGCCATATTACTAAATGCAGTGTGTGATGCTAATTTAAACAATGGGCTTCTTTTCAATAAAATAATTTAATTTGGCCATAGATGCAAGAATTGCTTAATGTTAAAGCGTTTACATTCTTGTAGTGCAGTAGGCCCTCACTGAATCATAGAGGTCAAAATGATCAATAACTTACATGAATATTTTCTCTTATGACTATAAGCACAATGTTTGACCGTTGCATACCTAGTACACATTACAATTAAATCAGAAAGTAGCAGACTGTCCGTATACAGAGCAGTAATTTCTTTATTTTCGATAAAACCTGTAACATGGATAATGATTTCAAATTAAGCATGAGTAACTTGTAAACTGCTAGCTGTAAAAACAAAGAGAAATGTTTGTTTTAAAACAAAATAAGAGAGTCAGGTAAAAACTTTATTGTTTTTCAATGGACATGTAGTTGCTGAGTAGAATCTGTAAACCATTGTACAACAATCTATTCTCATTTGATTTCTTAACTACAGATTATACAGTATATGAATTAAATCAGGTAAGAGTTATTATAAGTTCACAATAAACACCGATTTTGCTTTCTCAATGTAATCGGTAATGCCATCTTCATAGACTAATGGATTCTGAAAAATAAATTACTTTTGCCTTGTGCCTCTTTATGTCATAATAAATCAACAGCATAAATTATATGTAAAGTAAGGAATTTCATTCAAATTTTGATGAGGCAGTCTATTAATGACAGTGAGGGGTGTCACCAGAATTGGAGGCAGACTTATGGCAATCAGACTCAAATGGGCATTATTCATGACAGATTATGCCCCATAGTGGGTTGTAATGATGACAGAAAGGGTGTATTCATCAAGCAGTTCCAGGATCTACTAGATAAAGTGTGACAAAATGACTTACTGCTGATATCTGAAGACCTGAATACTCATATTAGTACAGACATAACAGGATATAAGAACTACTTGTGTTCACATAGATGGAGCAACAGAAATAAAGAAGGAGAGGTCATTCTAGACTTCTTCTGGCAAACGGCTTGATGGCGGCGAATACATGGTTCACCAGAAGAGACAGCTATAGGATCATATACAAAAGTTGCCAACATGCAACTCCGGTAGACTTCATTTTAGTACAGAAAGGGCATTAGGGTAGAATCAGATATCACAAAGTCATCCCGCAGTAAAATTATCGACCCCAGCATAAACTACTGGTGTCCACAGCCAGCTGTAGAAAGTGGTCAGAGATTGCTCTAAGTTAAACAGCTGAAGTCAACTGGAGTGAAAACAGAAGATTTAAAGGAAATACCCAAAACTTTAGAACCTCAGGAAAAATACAACATAGTTGTAGTCGTAGAAGTACCGAAGCATGTCAAAGCAGCATGTGTGATGACTATGGAACAAATATGGGGCCAAGCCAGGTACACATAAATATTTAGCTGAGCCAGGTAAGAACATAAGGTACAAAAGCAAAACTGGCGGTAGAATTCAGTAGCGCAGGAAGTTATCAAAAGAAGGAAGTGTAGTAAGAAGTGGGAGATCTAAGAGAAAGACCAGGCTAAAATGGAATACTGGTTCGCTAACAAAAAGCTAAGAGATCAGTCACAACAACAAAGAATAAAACATCAGGGAACCCTACTCACATCTGGAAAGTGATTCAGCAGATAGTGCAAAGAAACGCTATCCACCTGCAAGGCAAAGACACAAAGATAAAGAAGATAGTCATTAGATACAATTCATAAATGATGCTGACAATAAAATACTAAACAACCCACAGGAAATCAAAAGCAAATAAAAGGTACATGGTCTGATTTGAACTTCTGATTATTGGCTGGGCATATAATAGTCTGAAGACTGATAGGTTCATAGGTTCATAGGTTTGTATTAGGCTAATGGCCCTGGAGCCTTTACAAACCTAGCACCTAGAAGTGCCCTGGCATTGTGCCACCTGACGTTAGTTTCCAGTGGCCCTATCAAGCACAGCCACTGGAGTGATCCCTGGGGTGAACGTTCTATTTCTCATCCACTCATCAAGATTTCTCTTGAAGTTGGCCAGTGAGGTGCTCTACTAGACATGTATGGGAAGTCTATCCAGAGCATGGGCAGAATCTGGGTTATGAACCTGTCCCTCCAGCATGTTCTGTTGATTGTGATAACAAGGTTCAGGTCTCTGGAGCATGTGGTGCAGAGAATTGGGATTTCTTTAGATGTAGCATTTCTAACAGAGCTGGGTCAGACATGGCTTTGTAAGTCAAGCAGAGATCAGCTCTTAGTAGACGATATGAGATAGAGAATAGTTGGAGTTTTTTTGAGTCTATTCATGTAGGACATGTGTTTAAGGCCTAAGATCCTCATCATGAGGTACTTTTCTGACCTTTCCAGCTGTTGCACATGTCTAGTGAGGTACATGCCAAATGGGGCATTATACTCGATGAGTGGCCTAATGAGGGAAGAGTGGAGAGAGATGATAACCTCTTTCTTCCTAGATGCAAAACCCTTGGTAATGAGATGTGCCACATAGAAGGCCTTTCTGACCACAGTGACAATGTAGTGGTTGAAGGAGAGGTTGCTGTCAACCTGTGCCCCCAGATCTCTTATAACACCTTCAGTGTTCTTTGGGCTCCCATCAATGTGGTAATTAGTGGGAACTGAGTTTTCCCAAAAGGGATGACAACGCATTTTTGGCATTAAGCTTAAGGCCATGGTTTCTACACCAGTCATTGGTCTCAGTGAGGCCTTTCTATAGGATGTCTACATCACCTGGGGAGTTAATAATGGCTCCCAGCTTGCAGTTGTTTGTGAACTTGGTCAGCCAGGGTCCCTCCGTGTTGGCCTGGACTTCTGAGAAGTAGATGCCAAACAGGAGAGGACCCAGGACCGATCCCTGTGGGACTCCACTCGTGACCTAGTAATTACCTATCAACCAATAAATAGCTATGCTTATGCCCTGCAGTATATTTGATTTAGGTAAGGGGACTTAGCTCAAATGGTAGAGCACTCACTCTGCATCCAAGGAGTAGTGGGAATAATGCCCACATTCCCCATGCTTTAGGAGTTAGGGGTTGGCATAATGGTTAATATGTTTACCTAATGGGCAGAAGGTACAAAATTTGATTCACACCCTCTAAGGGAAATTGCTAAGGTTAAAATGGCCCACAAAGGCAGCCATCCTGGTACTTACCTATGAGCATGTAAAAAACTATTAATCTGTCACTCTTCTACAGATACTTGAGGGGCAGTCTATGCGTAATCTGTAAGGCATTCTACAATTCAGCACTGATGGATCTACTACACATTCACAAAACATCAACACTAAAATCACCCAGTCTAAGGATCTAAACCTCATCTATGGCATAAACAAATCATGTTGGAGGGACAGGTATTATTCCAGAGATTACCCCTTTTCTGGAACAAGCTCCCTATTAAAGTAAAACAGTCTATTCAAATGCAGTGTGGACCAATGGATGGGAAATCACAAATTCACCCATGGCTTGTCACCTGTGGACCTTATGGACATGGGCAGCTTCTAGATGCCCTAAGGAACAAGTGTAATTCAAAGCTGTTCCAGTCCATGGGAAAAGATAAATGGGAAAACTGGGGCATGCATGTCTAGGCTTAAAGAGGCTCTAGGGCTATTAGCCTAGTAACCTCCTATGATCATATATATAGATATATATTTATATATATATATATATATATATATATATATATATATATATATATATAAAATATCATATATATATATATATATATATATATATATATATATATATATATATATATATATATATATATATATATATATATATATATATATATATATATATATATATATATATATATGGTGTTCTGGAAACACTGGGAAACATAAAGGTTCTACCAAACACCCTAATATTGGGTGATTTCAATTACCCAAACATTAACTGGGAGAACTACTCAAGTACTAACTCCCTTGCCCAACATTTCCTAGAATTTATAAACTCAAATGCCCTGGTTCAACTGGTCAACACTCCCACCAGAGGTGACAACATATTGGACCTGGTCATCCTCAGCATGGGCGACTGGTGTTCCACACCGGAGGTCAACCCCTCGCTGGTTAGATCTGACCATAAACAAATCACTTTGGATATCCACATTCCGCCCCCACCCCTGGACAAGGAAACCACTATGAAAATGAAAAACTTTTCAAAAGCAAACTTCACATTACTTAAGACCGAGGTGGAAAGTTTCAAAGCCCCCATGCTGAAGGATAATGCTGTCCAAGCTGCAAAATCTTTTACTAATGCATTCTACGGGCACCTACAAAAATGCATGGATTGTGCCATCCCAAGCAAAACCAAGACTCACTCCTCCAAGAAAAAGAAACCAGTCTGGTAGACTCTTGCCATAAACAAGCTATACAATAGAAGGAGGAAACTAGTACAGAAAAGAGTAAAATCCCAAGAAGGGAAGACATCCCTGATCAGTATCAGCAAGAAACTGCGATCCCTCATAAAATCATCGAAGGTGAGCTTTGAAAGAAAAATTGCCAAGACTGCAAAGATAACCACAAGGCATTCTTTAGCTATGTCAAGAATCTAAGTGGCAATACTCATACCTGCTTGGAGTTAGCGCAGAATGGCACAAAATACACTGAACTGACTGATATTGCCAACATCCTGGCAGACAGGTTCAGTGCAAATTCACCCCCTTCTCACCCCCAAAAGGGCCCATAACCATACCAGAAGAATGTAGAGTCCCTGAAATCACAGACACTCAGGTTAAAACAGCCCTCTCCAAAGCCAAAAACACAGCATCATTGGGACTGGATGGTGTCCCAGGCTGCGTCCTACATGAGCTCAAAGACGAACTAACCCCTCACCTAAACACACTGTTCAAACTCACCCTCTCCACAGCCTACGTACCCATAGAGTGGCACACAGCAATGGTTATTCTGTGCACAAAGGTGGAGCCACAACAGACCCGAGGAAGTATCACCCTATAAGCCTGACTAGCTTGGTCTGCAAGGCTATGAAGCGCATCATCATGGAACTCATCAACAGAGACATTGGGAACCTCCAAACATTGGACCCTACTCAGTTTGGCTTTGTTAAGGGCAGATCATGTCTCCTAAACCTGGTGGACTTCTTTGAGACAGTTACCAAGGCTATAGATGAGGGAAAGGTGGTACACACAGCCTACCTAGACCTCGCTAAGGCCTTCAACACCATTCCCCATTCTGGTATTATAGACAAGCTCACCAGCCTGAACATAAACCCCTACATCACAAGATGGGTTGCCAATTGGCTCTCGGACAGAACCCACAAGGTGAGATTTGCAGGAGCTAGGTCCGATTCTAAACCAGTTACAAGTGGCGTTCCCCACGGCTCAGTTCTAGGACCCCTCCTGTTCAGCATATACTTCTAAGAGGTACAGGCAAGCACAGGAGGACTATGGCTGACCAAGTTTGCAGACAACTGCAAACTAGGGGCTATAATTGACTCTCCAGCTGACACAGACATCCTCCAAAAGGTTCTCACTGAGATGGATACCTGGTGTCAAAATCATGGCCTCAAGCTAAATATCAAAAAGTGCATAGTCATCCCCTTTGAAAAAAACAAAGTACCCACAAACTACCACATAGGTTGTATTCCCCTAAATACGGAAGATGTAATAAGTGATCTGGGGACCCAAGTAGATAGTAATCTCAACTTTGATAATCACATTGACAAAGTGGTTAGAAAATCCTTCTACGTGGCCCACCTAATCACAAAAGGGTTCGCATCCAGATCAAAAGAGGTCATTGTGGCCCTCTTCTCATCACTCATCAGACCCATCATAGAGTACAGCACTCCATTTGGAATGTACCTTACAAGACACCTGCAACAGCTGGAAAGACCACAGAAGTACCTCACCAAGAGGATCACTGGCCTCAAACAGATGCCTTATGCAGCTCGACTGAAGAAACTCCAGCTGTACTCGGTTGCATACCGCCTACTCAGAGGTGATCTCTGCCTGACATACAAGGCCATGTCCAACCCAGAATTGATGGACATGCTCCACCTAAAGAAAACCTTATCCCCTTGAGCCACATGCTCTAGGGATCTAAACTTCACCACAACAATAAATAGGACGTGCTGGAGGGATAGATTCCTGTCCCAGAGACTTCCCATGCTCTGGAACAAGATTCCAATCTACATTAGGCAGAGCTCCTTGCTAACACTCTTCAAAAGAATCCTAGACAAGTGGCTGGGAAACAGAAAGTTTACCCCGGGGATCACTTCAGTGGCTCTGCTGGAGAGAGGCACAGGGAACTAATCTAAGGGGGCGGTGAAAGCCAACACATTCTGGTTAGGCTTATAAATGCCTTCGGACAGATAGCCTAGTACCTACCTATGAACCTATGAACATATATATATATATATATATATATATATATATATATATATATATATATATATATATATATATATATATATATATATATATATATATATATATATATATATATATATATATTTGTTTGTTTCTTTTGGCTTTTTCCCGGTTAGGGGTCGCCACAGCGCAACTCCGGTCAGCTAATGATTGGCAGTAGATTTTTACGTACTGGCTTGTCGAGCCTAACGTACAACCTTCAACGAAGGAACGCCCATTCATGCATGTCGCCACACAGAAGACACTCTAACTGAGAATCGAATGAGCAACGTCTAACTGTGAGGCGACAATGCTACCGCAGCACCACCACAGCAGATATATATATATATATATATATATATATATATATATATATATATATATATATATATATATATATATATATATATATATATATATATAAATATATATCTATATAAAGAGAGAGAGAGAGATATGGCTCTACTTCAGAATAGCAAAATTCCAAAATAATGAGATGAGAATCATGAAGGTTAAAATGCTGAACCGCATACGTTTTTACTTGGCCAACATGAGGAGTCATGCTCTTTTCTCCACTGTAGTGCGATCCTGGAGTTGGTATATCTATATATATATATATATATATATATATATATATATATATATATATATATATATATATATATATATAATTAGGGTGTGTGTGCGGGGCACAGATCCCACTTAGGTGGGTTTTAGATAGTGCGGTGTGTTTTAATGTGGTGTTGGGCAAGTGTTTACTTGCCCTGGGAATACTTACACGATTTGACATTTTAATTTTGTCATTATCATCTCAGCATTTTGGTGTTTGGCATTTTGGAATTTTACAAAGTAGACCTAGATATATGTATACGAATTTTCCCAGCTACTCACTCTGTCTTTGATTTATCTTTAGCAGTACGATCGCAGAGTACTTCCTGCTCTTTGAGCTCTGCTTGTAGACGGAAATAGAAGAGAATACATCACCTCACCCTGCTGGTAAATAAATAGTAGAAACTAACTAAATAAATCATAAATAAGTGGTACTGCACCATGCAAAGCCTACAAGAAAAGAGGAAGGCGAACCTGTTCTAGAAGATGGAAAAATGAGACTAATGAAAATATAGTCAAGGAAAGAAGCAGGCTTAGATAAAGTCACAGCAGGTATGCTAAAGATGTTCAGTGGTAAGGGGAGAAATAGTTACTGAGGGTACCCATAGCAGTGTGGAGAGAATGCCTATCCCAGATGGCTAGAGAATAAGCATACTAGTTCCAGTGTTCAAGAACAAAGGGGTACTCAAAACCGTGGGAAGTACAGAGATATCAAACTCCTGTCACATTGCATGAAAGATCTGGAGAGGATGTTTGATAAGTAAATGTATTGAGTAGTAGAAGGTAAGATGGGAGATGAGCAGTTCAGATTCAGATCAGGAAGCAGCAGAACTGATCCGACGTTTGCAGTGAGACAGGTAGTGTAGATGAAGCTGAAGATGAAGAAAAGGTCCATATGGGCATGCTTAGACATGGAGAAAGCATAGGACAGGGTCTCAAGAATGCTGATTTGGGCAGTTCAAATGTTCGGTTTGACAGAGGGATTCCCAATGGGAGTGAATTTTTATTAAGATTTATCTGTGACCCCACTGCTTTTCATACTGGTGATGGACACCATTAAAAAACAAGTCATAGGGAAAGATTTAAAAGTTGCTATACACAGATGGTGTGGCATTGCAAGCAGACTCTCAACAAGAACTTCGGTAAAGTATAGGGGACTAAAATGAGAAATTGAAAGGCACGTGGGATGAAACTGAATACAGATAAGACAGCTGTAATGGCAGCAAATAGGAGAAATCCAAAGAAGGTGAGAAATGAGATAGAAGGGAAAAGAGTGAACAGGTTAACAGGCTGCTTCAGGTATCTGGGAGGGGTGGTTGAAGAGAAGGGAAGTCTGAGTGAGGAGGTCAATGCTAGAATCAGAGGGACTGCAGCCAATGGGCATAGAGGGTCAGGGGTAGTGTATTACAGAAAAATGCCACAGAAGCTGAAAAGTAAGGTGTACAAAACACTGTTGTGACCAGTGCATATGGAACAGAGACCTGGGCAGTTGAGGAAATTAGCAAGGATGGAAATGACATGCGTGAGATGAATAGTTGGCGGCACAAGGTGAAACAGATAAGGAAATGAGGACATCAGAACAGAAGACAAAGTAGCCAAGATTGCAGAAAAGGTCAAGAATATTTGATTACAATGGTTTGGTCATATATGCAGGAAAGCAGAAGACAGTTTGATGAAGAAGATTTGGGAGAGACAGATGTAGATGACAAGAGAAGAAAAGGACATGCAGCCAAAAGATGGATTGAGTATACGAGAGGAAAGTAACACTGAATCACCAGAGGTGGTGGCGATTGATGCAACAGTCTGACCCCATGTACAAAAATGTGAAAAGGGGGGTTGATGAAGGTGATGATGAAGACAAGGACAAATTTCAGTGAAGTAGTAAAGCTGTATTATGTGATTGCTATGCCCATCACACTAAATATAAGTTTCAAAGCAGTCCTTTTAAAATACTTGTCTGCTCATGTCAAAACAACATATGCCTATGTGAAATGTAAATTGTCTGTTAGGTAGCACTGATTAAGGCTTCGAGTTTTTAACAAACTGCTTTCTGTTGTTCATCGTCTGATTACTTCAGTCTCCTTTTGCCTGCTGTGTGACTCTAAGTAAGACGGTTAACCAGACAGTGCTCCAAGCCACCACTGCAAACGGACACTTGTTTACAGTGGCCTTACTTGGTCAACAAATGAAAAAAATCCATATAGAGAAATGCAATAGGATCTAAACAAAGCAAACACTGCTTTAATCATAACATGCAATTTGTTACTGAAGCATTGTTAAATTTCTGTGTCTTCTGAAATCATCATAATGTATCTTTCAAGCATTGTGCTTTTGGGGAAATATTATCTTTATTTATTAGCTTAATTCTGCATTGCCCTCCAGGGCTGTAGAAAATGCTTTAGGTTAGACTATGTGACACTAAGGGGTTAAATCTAAATAAATGCTTAAGCTTGCAATCATCTTTGCCCTTTTGTGTTGTATATGGGCAATAATTTACATATCATGGACAATTTCTGAGAAAAAGAAATTTGAGTTTACATCACAAAAATTGTACTTCCATTATTTTATAATACATCCCACTCCCATGTGCTCCCTATCAGAACTGTGTACATTACTGTGTACATTATAAATGCATGGTAACAAAACTGAAAGGAATGAAGACATATTTAAAGCAAATGTGTGTTACTCAGAAAGCATGTGTTTTGCAAGTTAAGATAGTGGATTGTTAGGTGACAGGTAGCAATCTCCTGATTGTGGTGTATTAATATTGATAAAACAAGTGTTGCTATTGTTTAAAAAATATATATTACCAACAGAAAAAATGAACAAATGTTCAGCATTGCAAAATGGTTTGAAATGGGTGCCTAGAAACTGTCAAAGAAAGTGAAAAGTGTAGTTTGTTTTTGAATCATGTAGCGGTCAAGGGAAAGAGAAAATGTGTTTTTATCAGAGAAAGAGCCTTGCCATTGCAGGAAGGCTGATTAAGTAAACTTAAAAATGTAGCAGAACCCTAAATAGAGACCAAAGAGTATGATTTTATCAGCAGCAATGTTATGTTAGAAGAAGAGAACATTCAAAGATACAAGGCAGAGTCTTAAAACACGAGGACGTACGGAAGGCTCTAGAAAGCCAACTGCTATGTTGTACATAAAAGATTAGAGTAAGGAAACAAAATGATACCCGAGACAGAATATTGTAGTTTAAAGCAATGTGCAAAACAGAATCAGGGGTGGTAAAACGAACTGTGAACAAGGCAGGAAATACATCTTTGGAGGAATATTTGAGGAAATTCATACTTAGCGGGCAAAAAAGTTTGGTTTCCTGCTTATAGCAAGCGAAGAGAAACACAGATACACAGATACATGAAAAGAACAACTTTTCAAAGTGGAAAGTGGAGACGGCCTTTTGAGAAAAACTCTTCCAAGAATGTATACAGATAATTTAACTTTGGCAAAAGATGACTGAAGCATTATGCAAAGTGTTGGTCAGTCAGACATTATCAAACACCTATCACTACAGTGGGCACAGATTTTACATACTTTATTTAACATTTATTTACTGGGAAACTCTGACTTGGAATGAAGCCAGTTTTTAGTGGAGGACCAGGGAGAAATGCTCCAGATGCATGTCTTTGAATGGTGGAAGGAAACCCACATAAATGCAGGGTGGACATACAGACTCTGCACAAAAGGCACTCCAGCTGAGAATCAAACTAGCAAACCTCTTGCTGTGAGGTGACAATGCTACCGCTGCACCACTCTGCCATCCATTCCTTTTATTAAAAGTAACATTGTGTAATGACTCTCTTTAATAATATCTAACACCTTTATTTCTGTCTCTGTAATCCTTACATGGGGGTATAATTCCTTGGAGAACTGCAAGCTCGTATCTGGCATTCTAGAAGTAATGGATTCCATATCCCCTGCCAGGCATCAACTGGTTAGCTGAATTGCCAATTACATAAACTAAAGGCTGGCACTGTGAACCATAGTACAGAAATGAATGTCTGTTCAGACTTCTGATGCTACTCTCCATTCTCACAAAGAAAAAGACGAGCTATAAATATTCCATTAGAACATAAAGAGGGACAGATCCATTAATGGCGGCTACACTAAGTGTACACTAATTGCACATGATCTGTATTCAAGAACATCCCTACCACATTTTTTGTGCTTTCTGGTAACTCAGAAAGATTACAGTAAGTATACATGTAGTCTACACGTAACCTTTGTGAATCCCCCTCAGTATTTAAGGCTGCAAGAAAATCAGTAGAAACAAATTAGAAGGAAGAAGATGTAAGTTATGCTTGTGTTGTCTGTTCACTAAGAATGGTGTACACTTTTCAATAAACTCCATGTAGGCTTCAAGCAAAACCTAACAGAGCACTGAAGGTCAGCAGTTTTGTGCAGAATGCCAACGTGATCAAAAGGGCTTAACAGATAGCTCTCAATCTCTTAGTGCAGGACATCTGGACAAAGGCCAACATAATGGGGGGATAATAACCCAGAAATAAGGACATATTTGATATTTTTGCTCTTAGAAATGTGCTAGAATAACCAGGGGGGGTTGTGTTACGATACATGTTCTAAAGGATTTGAAGTCTGAAACCCAAATGTATGTAATATTGAGTCACATCAGTCCTGAAATCATCCCAGTGATATGGCAGAAAACCACAAATTTGATAAGGAGCACACAAAAAGATATAAATTCAAAAATCTGGACATTCCGTAAAAATCTGGATAGTTGAGAGGTATGATCATTATGTATATGGTCCAAACACAGTACAGAATGGTGTATCTACAGTGCAGATTGTCATGAAATCCAATTCCTGGCATTCTGTACTAAAGTTGTGTAAATGATCTGTAAGGGTACATGGACTGCTATGTAAAATAAACACTCAAGGGAACTGTGTGTATTTAATAGGGACACACACATGAATTGTAGGAATGCACACAGGGAAAGAGAACAGGTGAAACAACCTAATGTACAGCAGATAAGGGCATGTCAATAGAAGACGGTTGTAGCAGCAACACCAATCACATACCAATATGGTACAGTAGGAACTGCACAGTGAAAATGTGTATAATGGGAGGACGTGTATCAGGGATGTTACATACAGTTGGGGTAGGGTGCATATTGTGAAGCTGTGCAAACTGATTTACCTGAATATGAGTGCAATCTCAGTAGAGGTCTATAGCAAGTGGGACACAGGTAAAGGCTTATGGACATTAAAAGGAGTATGCACAATCATGGATGATATCAGAATAATACCGTCAGTAATCCCATGCCTCTGACATAACATATGTGATTTAGAGTGATCAGAGATGATTCAGCACAAACACATTTGTACATTATGATACATCCACACTGTATGAGGGTAATCATGCACACTGCCCTGGCACCGTAACATCTGCTGGAGGTGTTAGAAGGGACACTGCTATAGCTGTATGCAACATTATGATCAATACAGGCTAGATGACTGGTGTGCATGGCACATATATATATATATATGTATATGGATTCACTACTGAATCCCGAAATTACACAATCCCGAAGCCCAAACTACCGAGAATATAAGCCGGAAATCCCACATTACCTAAATGTTAAAACCGCGAAATTCAAAATCGCGAAAGTACTACATGCAAAGAGCACACACAACCATACACACAGCCTCCCCCATAACCAAACAAACCACCCTACACTAAAGATAAGCAGGGGGCCCCCCTGAACCTGCCCCATGTGAGGGGCTGTGCCCCCCCACTTTAATATTCTAACTCCGAGATCGCGCACACACACACACACACACACACACACACACACACACACACACACACACACATACACACACACACACACACACACACACATACCACAGTCATAACACACACATACTAAAGCCCCTCACAAACACACTTACACACAAATACTTACCTGAACCGCAACACCAGAAGCGCTAACTCAAAATCCCTTAACATCAGGATTTTGAATTTTGTGCTTCTGGACTTTCGGTAATGTGGGATTTCGGCTACATGGTCTCGAGCTTTTGAAATTCGAGATTTCAAAAGTTCGAGATTTAGTAGTGTTCCCATATATATATATATATATATATATATATATATATATATATCTATATGTATATATATACATATATATATATATAAATATATATATATATATATATATATATATATATATATATATATATATATATATATATATATATATATATCACAATCCACACTGTCATGAATGTTACCCATGCCAATAATGTTGTCAAACAGCTATATATGTACTGTGTGCATCACCGGAACAGGTCTCACACATGCATCTGGTGTGACAACTTGATGGGGTTTCTGCACCATCAGACAGTAATGTTTATGCCACAAAAAGAATACGAAGATATGGTCAATAAGATGTGTGACAGCTAACTGTGGCAAAGATGGAACACTTCAGTTGCACATCACTGGAAGATGTGTAGGGAGGTACATGAAGAAGGGTGCAGTGTACTCAGTTATTGGTGTGATGAAGGCTGTGAACTATGGAGGTATTATGGCCTCTGATGTGGATGTCCTTCACATACTAAGTAGTTGTGTTACATACAGGGAAGTAGTCAGCACTGTGGCCACATGCTGATGAACATTCCACATACCATCTACTCCAAGACACAGGTCACATACCTATTGGTCTGAATATAGGGTGTGGTGTCCACATTATACTTGGGTTGTGTGTTTGTTTTCCTGATGTAACAAATACCCCCATATTTTCTTGTCAATGCAGGTGTTGTCATTGCTATGGTGGCAATCTTTGGCTTGTGTTAATACTGTCTGTATTATACTAAAATCACAGCTGTAGTCAGTGATTGTCCACAATCTGTAGTCCTTCAGGCAGCTGTTTGGACACAGGATGTGTATGTCATCTGTTATATCCATCACTTAAATAATGGACAGGAAAGAGCCTAGCAGACTGCCCTGATGTACAGACCTGATCACTGGACCTGAGATATAGGTCTCTTCATACATGTCAACATGCTTAGATGCCATGTATGTGATACACTGGCCTACCCACTTGGTGGTATAGGTTTTATGGCCACAACTGACAGTGCTGAGTGAATACCTCAGTGTGGATTTATATCAAATGCCTTGGCCTGGTCAAGTTCCACAGTATGATGGTGTCATCATCATGCATGCCCTTGATGACCTCTTTGAGGACATCTAACAGATGTAATAGACGTTATGTAGCAATAACAACTCATACAGGTCTGTTGTACACAGCCGGGATGTCACTAGTGTCCATTTAGAAAAGGTCCATGATGACATGCTGGTGTATCTCACAGATGGGGAGAGTCAGGATGTTTCTATACATGCATGCATCGAGTGCTCCCTCCCCCGACTCACATATATTGTGTGTGGAGGGTGTGTTGAAGGGTCTATTCAACCATATCAGGAAGGTGTATATGATGAATCACTTGATAGGTGATCTGTGATGTTATCACAGTCCATTGATTCTGTGTGATAGGCCTGGATGAAGGTAGTACAGTGCACATTGGCTATCCTCAACTGGCCTAGGGTTTGAACACAATCTCTCATGCAGGAATCATTGAGAAATTCTCTAAGCTAGTAATTAAACCTGATGTCATTAGATTCATAACCAACTGGCTCAGTGACAGAACACATATTGTGAATGTTGGTGAATCAACCTGTAACAGTAGAGCTGTCAACACTGGTGTACCCCAGGGATCAGTGCTTGGCCCTTTACTGTTTGGAATCTATTTCTTGACAGTCCAGGCTAAACTATATGGCCTTTGGCTTAATGCGTTTGCTGATTCTTGCATAATGGGTGTAACTATTGAGTCCACCTATGATGATAACATACTACAGGAGGAGCTAACACAGAGTCCACCAATGATGATAACATACTATAGGAGGAGCTAACACAGAGTCCACCAATGATGATAAAAACTATAGGAAGAGCTAAAACAGAGTCCACCAATGATGATAACATACTACAGGAGGGGCTAACACAGAGTCCAGCAATGATGATAACATACTACAGGAGGGGCTAACACAGAGTCCACCAATGATGATAACATACTACAGGAGGGGCTAACACAGAGTCCACCAATGATGATAACATACTACAGGAGGGGCTAACACATGCATACTGGGTGCAATCATTGAGCCCCCCAATGATGATAACATGCTGCAGGAGGGGCTAACACATGCATACTAGGTGCAATCATTGAGTCCACCAATGTTGATATATACTACAGGAGGAGCTAACACAGAGTCCACCAATGATGATAACATACTACAGGAGGGGCTAACACAGAGTCCAACAATGATGATAACATACTACAGGAGGGGCTAACACAGAGTCCACCAATGATGATAACATAGTACAGGAGGGTCTAACACAGAGTCCATCAATGATGATAACATACTACAGGAGGGGCTAACACATGCATACTGAATGCAGTCATTGAGTTCACCAATGATGATAACATACTACAGGAAGAGCTAACACAGAGTCCACTAATGATGATAATATACTACAGGAGGGCCTAACACAGAGTCCGCCAATGATGATAACATACTCAGGAGGGGCTAACACAGAGTACACCAATGATGATATACTACAGGAGGAACTAACAGAGTCCACCAATGATGATAACATACTATAGGAGCGGGTAACACAGACAAATGATTGGTGACAAAGCCACACAGTTTACAAATAGATTTATTTATTTGCTTTTGTTGACCAGGAAAGTCCATTGGGCTGAAATGAGCCCATTTTCAGTGGAGACCTGGGGAGAAAAGTTCCACAAACAAATACAAGATGATAGACATTTGTTAAACAGGATTTATAAAGAGTGTAAAACATAAAACACACACATAACATTATATAATTATGTGGCTCAGAACTTGGGAAAAAGTTATTTGACTCATGGCAAAGTAAAACAGTAAAACAAATTTAAGCAAACAAGACAAACTATGCAATTATACTTATACAATTATTCTATACAAACTAGACAGACAGATTATGCAATTTGAATATACAATTATTCTTATACCAGGGTGGATATAAATGAACTGGAAGGTAGAATATATGGGTGAATTTAAGTTGGGAGAATAAAGATAAGTGCAGGGATTGATGGAGTCAAGTAGGTAATCAGGTTATAGAGGTTTGGGAGACTGCACATGAGCAAAGCCTTGAGAGGAAAGATATTGTTGTCGAGACCTTTTGAATAAGAAGGCACTACTAATGGTCAAGAGAGCAGTTAGAAGTGCGTTCCAGAGTTTAGCTGCAGTAAAAGACTAGAGATGTTGACCAGCAGGGAGTTTTGGTCTGTTTACTTGGATACAAAATTGATTTTCAGATCTGAGGTGCCTATGAGGTTGACAAGGAGTCAAAAGGGAAGCAAGGGCCAGGCGTTCGAAAGGTTTATAGATAATTTTGTGTGTTGTAGACAGTTGAATGTATGCCAGATGTTGGGGGAGTTCTAACCATTTCAGGGTTGTAGAGAACAGCAATGATGGGATGAATATTTTGCATTAGTTACCAACTTAGCAATTTTGTTATAGCAAAAATGTGTCTTTATTTTTGCCTTCTACAAAGTGGAATTCCCTGCTGATTACAGCATTGGCAACAGTCCCACTATGCTAAAACCTAGCGATGCAAGCACTGGGAACATACATACATAGCACTCTGAACTATAACCACCAGGTGTCCGTACTGGTATTGAAAGCCTATGTTGTGCACATCATAAATCACACCATCATATTCAAATCTCAGGATTATATTACAGCACTGCCCTCAAAATTCATCAGAAGACTAATATAGAGTATAATGGTCTTTTTTGCATGTACCTCACCAGACACACTGTACTGGACCCCATCAGAACACTAATATAGAGTATAATGCTCTCTTTTACATGTACCTTGCCAGACACATGCAGCAGCTGGAGAAACCACACGGATTGCTCACCAAGAAAACACAGGGCATACAAACCATGCCATGATGTATATTGATAGACTGAAATCCATGTCACTATAATCTGTATCGCAGAGGATGAGGTGAATTCTGCCTGGCCTCCAGACTAGTCTCTGACCCTGCCCTAGTAGGAATAGTGCAAATCTATAAATCAGATAGAGGTGATGACATTAGCAGTGTCTGGTGAGGAGACTAAAGTAATAACAGTGTTCTACATGCTGGTGTAAAAGGCTCTCTGTAATGTCAAGTAAGTGCACAAACACACACACCACCCAGTTGACTGCAGTGAGAACAGAACTCCTACCTAAGTACACAGACAGCAGAACTCTTTATTTATGATAAGTGCCACAGCTGAAGTCTGACGTAGACTGTCTCAGACAACACTTTATAGCTGAAGACATCAGTAGTGTCTGGTGAGGAGAATATGGCATTAACAGTGTCCCACATGCTGGTGTAAAAGGCTCCCTGTAATTTCAAGCAAGTGCACACACACACACACACACACACACACACACACACACACACACACACACACACACACACACACACAGACACACAACCCAGTTGAGAATAGAACTCCTATCTATTTAAGGTACGCAGACTACAGAACACTGTATTTAAGGCAAGCACCACAGTTCAAGTCTGACTTACAATGTCTCAGACAGCACTTTATAGCTGACGACATCAGCAGTGTTTGGTGAGGAGAATATGGCAATAACAGTGCCCCACATGCTGGCATAAAAGGCTGTCTGTAATGTCAAGCAAGTGCACACACAAACACACACACCCACACACACACACACACACACACACACACACACACACACACACACACACACACACACACACACACACACACCAGATGACTGCAGTGAGAGCAGAACCCCTACCTAAGTACACAGGCAACAGAACTCAGTACTTTATGCAAGTGCCACTGCATAAGTCTGACTTTTACAAGACTGCAGGTCAACTTATAGTGGATGACATCAGCAGGGCATGTTGGAGAAAATATATTAGGAGGCCTGCACAGGTTCATAGATTCATAGGAGGTTACATGCCTAATGGCCCTAGGGTGTTGTCAATATTGCACTTGAATAGGGTAATTGAGGAGCACTACTTCACATGCAGTTTTTAGCCTATTATAGAGAAGTGGCAATTGCTGGGAGCTATATCTGTCTTGCAAGCATGTTCTGTTTATGTCATAGGCTAGGTTGAGTTCTCTGTTGTGGATTATTTTTGCCCATTTGATTTGCAGATGTCCAGCATTTCCAGTAGGACAGGGTCTAAGACTGCTCTGTAGGCCAGATATAGATCACCTGTCAGCACCCTGCATGATATTGAGTACAGTAACAAGTCTTTCAGTCTTTCCATGTATGTCATGTTTTAGAGGCCCTGCATTCTCCCAGTCACAATCATCTGTGTTTTTTGAGTTGCTTTAAGTGTCTTTTGACATACAGACAGAAAGGAGCATTGTACTCAATTAGTGGTCTGATAAGGGTAGAGTACAGCAGAGCTATCACCTAACTGGTCTTGGATGTAATGGCCTTATTTATGAGGTGTGCAATGTAGAATGTATGTCTCACCACTATGGACACATAGAGACTGAAGAGTAGATTGCTATCAACATGTGTTCCCAAGTCTCTCAACACTGTGTTTAAGCTTAGAGGGTTGTATGTATTTCATCATCTAATTAGCAGGAGTACTTCATTGCGAAAGGGAGCAATGAGGTATTTTTTTGCTATAAGGTTCAGTCTGTGAGTTTGGCACCAATCATTTGTCTGTGTCAGCCCCTTCTGTAATATGTTAACATAGTTGGGGGACACTATATGACTGTGTCCAGTTGACAGTCATCTGCAAACCTAGTAAGCCACTGGCCATCTACCTTTGCCTTAACTTTAGATAAATAGTTTTCAAACAGTTGAGGGCCTAGCCATACCTCTCAACCTCTTAGAGCAAGAAATCTGGACAAAGCCATACATAAAGGTGGGACAAAGGCCCACAAAATAGGCACAATTTTTAAATATTGCTCTTACAAAGTTAGAAAGTTTATAGAGTAACAGGTTTTGCATCAGCATGGATTTTCTGAAGGGTATGATGCCTGAAACCCAAATGTCATTATTTTCTAACTTCACTATTAAATGATTTGCCACTCGTTTGCCAGAAAACTGCAATTTTATGAAAAATGGACCAAAAAATATGAGGCAAAAATCTGGACATTCTGCAAAAATCTGCACAGTTGAGAGGTATGGGACCAGCACAGATCCTTGTGGTATTCCATTTGTAAGTGGGCTAATGGTGGAGGTGCACTCCCCAACTTTGACAGTGTGTGTGTTCTGTCAGCAAGCCAGTTGGCTATTCATCTAGTAATGTATGGATTAATCCCCAGATGGGAGATTTTATCTATGATACCTGAATGGGGAATAGTGTCAAAGGCCTTGAATAACTCAACATTGGTGGTATGTCCTGTTATCCCTCATCCAGGTCTTAGGGGTCAGTGGCAAAGAAGTCCAGTAGGTTTAATAAGCAAGATCTACCCTTGAAAAAAACAAAATGGGTTTGGTCAAGCGTGTTAAAGGTCACCTTTGTCCCTGTGGATAAGGTCTATCTGATTCCTTCCCTAGCCTTGCAGATAAGGATTTTTAGGCTTGTGGGTCAATAGATCTAGTTCTGTATATTAACTGATTGATTTTTATTGCATATCACACAACATTTGATATTAATTTCTGTAGTGTAGGTGATATATGTGTGAAAAAGGTACTGAGACACCAGGGTTGCAGTGCTTGGGAGAGACAACACATGGCTGTATTGTACATATGGGACATATTGTTAAACAGTTCCTTCACTTTGTTATTTTTTTCACATGTAATTTCATGTCATTGACAGGAAATGGACAGTAAACAGCAGTAATACATAATAATATTTACTTTTCCACGGAGTGATGAGCTGGGTTTGCTTGATGGTTGGCAGAGTGTTTGACATGAGAGAGACACATTTCCAATACTATTCAAGTTTGCGTGTAGTTAGGCATTGCGCAAATATGAGTCATATTGCTAAAGTCTGATTGATAGTATTGAGTCTATGAAACATGCCTGCTACTTAACCGACTGTGGTAGCAGGTGTAAATGCATTAAAAAATCTCTTTTTGAGCCCAGATGATACTAGTTTTGAATCCAGGTGTATCTAATATGTTTAAGTACTTTTAATAAACAGTGATAATGCAATGACATTAATTCTTTATAGTACATGGGTTGCTGTATGCTGGCATAGCTCCAAGATAACTACAGCATTGTACTGCTGCTCACTGTTACTTGGCATTGCTGCAGGATGCAAAACTCCATGCAAAAATAAGGCCAAAACGTCAAGGGATCCATTGCTTTTTCTGCTACTTATGTGTGCTGTGCATGATTCTATTTTTTGATCAGTTTATAGGTATTAAAAAGGGGTAGATAGGAAAGTGGTGAAATGGGGCACAAGCATGTGGAAGAACAATGAGAAAGCTATACAAGAATGTGCAGGAGAGAGGCAGGAAAGAACCATAGCTATCCATTTCTTCAACAGTAAAAATTGATCACATGTGCAGAATATTAGCTGAATTTGGACTATCTCCAGAGAGAGGGTTGACAGCAATGTAATCATGTTGCATGACCAATTGGTCCAAATCAAGTGTGTCAAGAAGATGTATGCAAAATGAAGAGCTATGTATGGGACAATTTTTTTGTGAGACAGGTGCCCATTTCTTTTAATTAAGTAAGAGAAGACTGCTTGCTGAGGAACATAGGTATGTCTGGGTCAAATAAGTTGGGTAGGTGAGGAAGCAAATGCAAGCAAACAAGACAAGAGAAATGGACTGTGACAGACACAAAAGGTCATGGGGAGTCATGATTTGGGTGAGGGAGGGGACAACCCTGGCTCATGCCAGTGAAGCTTGTAGACAGTGAGAATCGAGTCCACACCCACTGGACTGTCATACCTGTCCCCTTAGTCCACTGGTGGGTGGAGTGCATGATGTCACTTCCTCCTATGAACCATAAGGGAAAGCAGCCTCTCCATCCAGTGTAGGCTTACACCAATGGTGCTGTGCATGACCCTACCCACCAGCACTGGCATCTCTCAGTGGGTGATGAAATCACCACCTCTGGCACTGCTCCTGGAGGGTACCATTGAACCAGCTTTCTGGGCAGTACTACCTGAGGGCACAGGTAGTGCAAGGGCAGCAGAGGCATCACTGACAGGGTGGCTCCAAGACATGCGGGGAATCAATGCTGATAGAGTCGATTAAGCAGGGGCAGGCTGATCCACTGAGGCTGGCCTATCTTGCTGTGTAGCATTTAGTGATGTGGTAGACATGGATGACATGGAGACATTTTGATGACAAATAATAGAAAAGAAAAAAGAGGGATAGGGGTTGGGGTAAGAAGAAAAGATAAAATTAGCACCATCATATGTGACATACAATGCATTAATGCAATTATACAATTCTTTTATCTGAAGTATTACATTTAAGTATATGTCACAACAAATACACACTGTACTACACATTGCTGAAAGTAATCCTTGAAATGTGTATATATTGCATGGTTTACTATCATTTTCAAGAAGTGCCTTCTGTTGAATACTCTCATTGACTAACTGGTATGCTGAAAATAATAACGTTTTGATCTGCTATTTGTTGAATCAAGTTAATAGCAATGGTTTGACATTCACTATTTTGGAAATGTGGCCATTGGAGTACATGTTCCATTTGATGTTCGATGATGTGGTTCACTGACTTTCCATTCAAGGTCTAGCCAGTTGGAAAACTGCCTTCTGATGTTGCCATCTACAACAGAAGGCACTTTGTAGAAATGATAGTAAACCATATTGCACATATGCATGTTCCAATTATATAGATTACAGTTTACAGGAGGACATTTGTGCCACTGGGTTGTAGATGTGGCACTGGCTGACATGTGTGACTGCCTCCACTGTGTTGCTGATTCAGTGATTTGGATGGATGACACATTGGAATGAGCAGTGTCTGTGATGGGACATCTGCTTAGAGGGGGACAGAATTCTCATGGGTGCAGGTCAGCCACATCATCTGCTGTTAGCTAATGTGGCTGTGCCATATCATGCTTCCATAGTGCCAATACTTCCATTGCTCTTTCAGTGGTTCAGCTATCCACACCTAGGTGTGGCAGCCCAATGGGTCCTGGTCCTGGGCATCCTCATGAGGGGAGCTCATCTAGCAGACAGCAGTCATACTCAGGTAGCTCCCTAAGGCAGCGGGGGAGGGCTGATGCTGCAAGATCAAGATTTGTGCTGAAATAAGCAGGAGGTCTAAAATGATCATTTCTGAATTACGCCAGTGGTCCAAGTGCTACTTTACTTCCTTCACAGCAAAATAGGAAAACTATTTTTGAATAATCTGGCAATCTGAGAGCAGGACAGTTTGAAAGTAATTGAACAAAATCTTGAGCATAATGTTCTTGCCAGGGCAGGGATCAGGAAAATCCTTATTTAATAACTCAACAAATGGTTTTACTACTTCTGCATAATTAGAAATCCATTGTTGGCAGTAACCTTTCAGTCCCAAGAAAGCCAATAGCTGTTTTAAATATTGTGGGGTGTGGTGGAGCTTGTATAGCAGTAATACATGCGGGTGGAATTTGTCTAGAACCTTCTGATATAAAGTGTCCTAAATATAGGACTTGTGTTTTCCATAATTGTAATTTTCCCCTCTCAAAATTAAATCCTAACTCTGCTAACTTAGATAAAAGAAAGAAAGTATCTTGTTTACAACTGTAATAAGAACTCAAAGCTAAAAGCAAATCTTCTACATACTGTGTTAAAGTAAATCCACATGGGAACTCAATTTTGTCTAACTGTTTTTTCCATTTCTCTGGAGAAAAGAGTAAATGATTCTACTTGTCTTTGAGGTAATCTTGTCCATGTACATTGTTGTCTATATAAAAATGCAAATAATGCAATCTGGGTGTCTGAGGATAGAGAAGAAAGCAGAGGAGATATCTATCACTGGAAAGGTAGTAGTGGTTGGTGGGATGGATCTCAGTATTGTGGTTGGATTCAGCAATATGGGAAAAGTTGGCACTACTGCTGCATTAACTGCTCATAAATATTTTACAAATCCATAGTTTTTTTTCATAGTTTCTTAACTGGTCTTACAGGTGTGTTACATGCAGAGACAGATCCTGCACTAGGCAACTTAGGCCATCAAACAAAATAAAAAACGCACCAAAGTAGGCTTTAAAAATGGATTATATTTTAATAAAATGAACATAACAGACATTGAGCACTTTCGTCTCTCACTCAGGAGACTTCGTCAGAATAAGGAACATAAGTTACCTAAGTATTTAAATAGCAGCATATGCAATTCAATTGGTGATGCCTGAACCAATAGTCATGAAGAAAAATCTCACATGCTAACTCAATTAAAGCAGTCTTCTAGACCCACTGGCTGGGGGGCTGTTACATTTACTTTTTTATTTAATGGTGCTTTTCTTTAAGAATGCCATCTGTGTCCATGCATCCTTGCATGTGTTCTCCTTATATACACATACCTGTTTCTTGCTTTTTCCTTTCTGTTCTTGCATGTATTGTCTTCCTATTTCTTGCTTCTTCTTTTCTGAAGTCCATGCATGGAATTTAAATATAAAAAAACTGCTTCTTCAGCACGTAGATGGAATGCACACAGCATGAATATTAGCTGGGACCTTTTTCTTCTTCCATGGATGGAGGTAAGGTAGGCGCGTGTGTGTGTGTGTGTGTGTGTGTGTGTGTGTGTGTGTGTGTGTGTGTGTGTGTGTGTGTGTGTGTGTGTGTGTGTGTGTGTGTGTGTGTGTGTGTGTGTGTGCGTGCCTATGTGAAATGCCCTAGTTAGGGATTCTAGGTTAGTTTATTTGCTCAGGCTGAAGCCCTGCATCTTAGTTATAGGAGATAGCCTGAATCATCTACATCAACTACCAAACTACGAGATAAGTGCCTGAATTCTCTACACCAACTAGTAAGCTGCTCAAAAATACGTCTTTCAGTGTATTTTCAAGAAATTGAGTTTCATTGCATTTTCAAGTAATTAAGCTTCAGTGCATTTTCAAGGAATTAAGCTGCAGTGTGTTTTCAAGGAATTGTGAACTTCAAGGGAAGAAAAGTTTACTGCTGCTCATACTAACTCTGTTTACAATGTGCAATTGTTTTGTTTAGCAAATGGCCATCATAATTGTGTTATAATACTTAAAAGCATTGTTAGTAGCACAACAGGTAACATACTGGCTTTTTTTTCTCAAAATTATTTTTATTTTTCAAATACATTTGAATGAATTCCATAGTATGTATAGGTAACATCTTAAATAACTAAGTTGACTATTTACATTAGCCTGACACTAAAACAGATCTTAATGTATACAGTTACTTTATAAGTATGCCCAATCCATTATCAGAGTGTCTGATCAATTATTGTATAGTGTCAATCAACAATAAGACTTTTCCCCAAGGGTTGTTGATAAATGGCTTTGGTTAAATTCTTAATTATTTAACTTTAATTTCCAATAATGATGTGGTCTTCAGTAGGCTGTAGAAGTCCTCCAAAGTTGGTACTGTGTTTGTATTCTATCTTCTTGTTATACACTTCCTTGAAATTGCAAGTATTATCCATACTAGATACATGTTTGACCTATTCAAATGAGAACCTTCATTCACATTTAATAATACAAGAGCTTTAGTTAAATAAAAGGATTCATTAAATAAAGCATGTAGAAAGTTATTAATACCATTCCAAAATGGCTTAATTTTAACACAATCAAAGAAAATGTGGTTCCAATCTGCATTGTGTACTTGCTCACATCTCCAACATATTCCTTTTATGGAATAACTAATTTTACTGATTCTATCTGGGGTTAAGAATGCTCTGTGCAAGCATTTCCAATTAAATACTTTCCAGTTTTGTGTAAAGGATGTATATTTTATCGATAATAAGATATTTGTTTTAATATCTTTAATTAACTGTAGTGAGTGTCTTTTGGTATATATATTTCCAATATGAGGTTTTGGGTGTTGTTTTATAGTTTAGCAATATTTTGTAAAATATTGAAATACTATTTCCCATGTCATAGTCATTATATATGATTTCATATATGTATTTTGTAAATTTAGGTATCTCTTTAAATGAAGAATTGTTAATTATTCTACTTAAATCTTGCGAATATGACAGAATACTCTGTAAAGTTAGCCAGTCCTGTTGTGGAATTTTGTATGTTGTTTTTATTACTTGCATATCTAAAACTTTTAGTTCTTTGATACATTGGGGCCAACAAACAAATCCTTTCTGTTTCCAAGAATTAATAATTTCTCTGTATATTTTATGTGGAAAGGTCTTTGTGACTGCAAATGGTGTTAAAAGATCAAACTAGATTTTTAAATCTATATTTGCAATAATAATTTTCCTAAATGAGTGAATGTAATAATTAATATTATGAGTTTTAGTGGGTTTAGTTATGTTATATTGCATACTAATACATAATATGTGCCATGGCAAACTGTTTTTATCTGGTTTTTTTTTTTTTTTTTGTAAATCAAATTCATTTATTGATATTACAGTTAGTAATTTTTTCCAATTTGCAGAGTAATTTGGACTTATCCAATCTGAGATTGTTTTAGATATTGATGCTCTTATATATGTTTATTTATTAGGAAAGTTTAATCCTCCCTGTTTCCATGGTCTGATATTATGTATTAAAGCTATTCTGTTTCTTTTGGGAAACCATAAAAATTTTATTAGGCGTGAATTTATTTAAGTATATTCCCTTCTGGTAAGAGTTGAATTGCCAAGGCTATATATAGGTTCTTGGGCAGTAAAACCATTTTTATTAACTGTAGTCTTTCTTCAAATGTTAATATTATTTTGTTCCATTTTTCCACAGATAGTTTAATTGTATTGATAATATTATTGTAGTTTTTTAAACTAATTCATTATTATCCTTGCATAACTCAGTTCCTAGATATTTTAAGGTAGATTCTCGTTTCCCTATGATGCAATCCCCCTTAGTCTGCAGTTCTTTTTTTTAATTTCAAAAAAAAATTTTGATTTTGATTTATTGAAATGGAGCCCTGAAGTCATGTGAAATTTGTCAATTAATATATCTAATTCTTCTAATGTCTCTTTTGTATTAGATGATGCTAGTAATGTGTCATCAGCAAATAGCATTACTTTAGAACTGTATTCTTCATAAACATCTATTCCTTTGATTTTAATATTGTTACAAATTGAATCTGCCAATATTTCAATAGCCAGAGCAAATAGAATTGGTGACATGGGACATCCTTGTTTAGTGCCTTTTGTTATATGTATAGATTCAGAGGTAAAAGGACCTAACTTGACATATGCTAAATTATTTGTATATATATTCTTTAGAAGATGAACAAAGGATGCAGGAAATTCAAATAGCATTAGGATTTTGAATAAATAGTCCCAATTTAGGGAATGAAAGGCTTTCTCTATATCTAAGCCAATTATGAGTGTTTCTTTATTTTCTTTGTTAACATAATCTGTGAGAGAAATTATCCTTTTAATATTGTCATGTGTGTGTCTATGATATATAAATTCAGTTTGATCATTATTTATTGTTTTGGATAGCGGTATTTTCATTCTGTTAGTTAATGTTGTCATGAATATCTTATAGTCATTATTTAATAATTATATAGGTCTATATGAGGTACAGAGGTTTGAGAATTTGTTTTCCTTTAGGATTGGTGTGATTAAGGAATATCTCCAAGAGGCTGGTATTAAAGCTTGTGACTGAATTTCTAATAGAGTTTTATGAAAGAGGGATAGTATCTTTGAAGGAAAAAAGTTTATATATTCCATAATTATGCCATCTATATCTGGAGCTTTATTATTTTTACCCTCTTTTATTGTATTTGTAATTTCTTTGTAGGATATGGATGCTTGCAGAGCTAGTTTTAATTTTTCTTTTTTTATATTAGAACATTTTTCATCTAGATTTAATTGATCAATATGTATATTTTCTTTTTGGAAATGTTCCATATAGTGATTTCTATAGGTATCAAGAATGTTACCTATGTCCGAGACATTTTTCCCTTTCTTTTCATGGAAGATACTTTTAATGTTATTAGCTTTTGATTGTATTTTGATTCATCTGGATAAAATATGTAGATATTTGGTAGAAGTGGCCAAGGTATTAATTTTTAGTTTTTCTAAAGCTAAACTAGTTTTTTGTGTTAGAATTTCATTGTATTTATTGTTTAATACTTCTACTATCTTTTTCATCTACAAATTATATTGATTTTTTCAGCTTTTACTGACAGAAGTTTGGATTGTAGATCTAATAATTCGGAATCCCATTCTCTGATTTTTTTTATACCAAGTTAGGGTTTTACCATATATGTAAGCTTTTAATGAGTCCCATATCATTATTTTATTTATATATGTGGTGTAATTAATATCTAACAAGAACTGTAAATCAGATAATAACCAGGGTTTGAACCCTTTAATTTTAGTTTTGTGCTGGGGCTCATAACCATGTTTTAGTTTTGGGGAGTAGGTTGCATTTTGTCACTAGTCATTCTGAATGAATACTGCTTTCAGATGCTATGATGGCTCCTGGATGACAATAAAAACACACACACACACACACACACACACACACACACACACACACACACACACACACACACACACACACTTATGAGTTATTTTTAATTTCCTGAGAGGGGTTCAGGGCTGATGTTAGAAGGAGTCTGCCTCATGATTTGGGGTACTGCAAATTATTTTGTCGCCAGTGGCATTCTGATCATAAAACATTGCAGTAAGGATTTACTTCCCTAAACTGCACTGTTGTGCAATCTTAGGATAGGGGTGTGGGGCTGCAGATTGGCTTGCCATCCTGCAGATATACATATTTTAAATGTTTCAGTGGCTCAGGAGTTAATGTAATATTTTTAATGCATTTTTCTTTCTCTTAATTAACTATATGCCCATATTATTTCTCTTTTTATTTGTTTGCTATGCCACAGATTACTAGGGATACTAACTTGGTATAATATGTGTATTGTGGGGTATATTTGGGGCAGTATGATGGCTCATTGATTAAGATGTCTACTTCTACTCCAGGGTTCCTAGTTCAATCCTGACCAGCAGTCACTGTGTGTATGGCATGTTCATATTTTCTTTTGGTATTACCATTTCGGTTCCTAGTTAAATCCTGACCAGCAGTCTCTGTGTGTATGGCGTTTTCATATTTTCTTTGGGTATTACCATTTCGGTTCCTAGTTCAATCCTGACCAGCAGTCACTGTGTGTATGGCGGTTTCATATTTTCTTTGGGTATTACCATTTCGGTTCCTAGTTCAATCCTGACCAGCAGTCACTGTGTGTATGGTGGTTTCATATTTTCTTTGGGTATTACCATTTCGGTTCCTAGTTCAATCCTGACCAGCAGTCACTGTGTGTATGGCGGTTTCATATTTTCTTTGGGTATTACCATTTCGGTTCCTAGTTCAATCCTGACCAGCAGTCACTGTGTGTATGGCGGTTTCATATTTTCTTTGGGTATTACCATTTCGGTTCCTAGTTCAATCCTGACCAGCAGTCACTGTCTGTATGGCGGTTTCATATTTTCGTTGGGTATTACCATTTCGGTTCCTAGTTCAATCCTGACCAGCAGTCACTGTGTGTATGGCGGTTTCATATTTTCTTTCGGTATTACCATTTCGGTTCCTAGTTCAATCCTGACCAGCAGTCACTGTGTGTATGGCGGTTTCATATTTTCTTTGGGTATTACCATTTCGGTTCCTAGTTCAATCCTGACCAGCAGTCACTGTGTGTATGGCGGTTTCATATTTTCTTTGGGTATTACCATTTCGGTTCCTAGTTCAATCCTGACCAGCAGTCACTGTGTGTATGGCGTTTTCATATTTTCTTTGGGTATTACCATTTCGGTTCCTAGTTCAATCCTGACCAGCAGTCACTGTGTGTATGGCGGTTTCATATTTTCTTTGGGTATTACCATTTTGGTTCCTAGTTCAATCCTGACCAGCAGTCACTGTGTGTATGGTGGTTTCATATTTTCTTTGCGTATTACCATTTCTTTCCATTTTCAGAAAACATGCCGGTTGACTGACCACTCTGAATTATCCATGGTTATAGCAACTGTCCTTTTCCTTTGTGCTCCCGGTCAAGCCAAAATGAGTATGAAGGTGAGTTTGCTTACTTATTTAACAAATGAATAAATAAAAAAGAAAAAAATGTGTACAAGAGAAGGGCATCCCATTCTCCACCTTCATAGCAATTCTGAGATGTATTTATTTATTTATTTATTTTACAATATACCTTATTTTCTGGGTAGACATGACTGCCCAACTCTTCTTTTGTATCTTTCTGTTTGTCATGGGGCACTGCCGTACTCTCATATGTTTATTTTATGCCTTCTGTTAAATTGCCCTGCCTTTGTCTAATCTCTCTACACTTTATATAGACTATTTACTCCATATTGTGTGTCTTTTTTAATTTCTTCTTACTTGTAATTTAAAATGCTCTCAACTTATGTACTTTTGCACGTAGTCCAATTCTGTAACATCTGTCTTCAAGGAAAATTATGATTTCAATTTTAAATCAATAAGTTTCACTTTTTATTTCTATTCACATTTGAAAAATGGAAAAAAAAAAAAACTTTTACTCACATGCACTTTATATTTTTTCATGCATGTGGCTTCCTGTCATCTCTGCAACTGAACTGACGATGTATGCCATGGACCCTGGTGCATAATTCTGCACAACAGAGAAGAACGAATAACACCCCCCAGACTAATGGTCATTTTAAATAATACAGATAGTTTTACTGGAACATTCATACCGGCCAAACTTCATGAAAAATCAAATCTGATAAAAACAGAATCTTTTTTTTCAAACTCACTTATAGAACTGAAAAACTGAGCAATGTTTAACAGTGTTACAATAATGCTCACATATTACTCATTTTTATGTCCTCAGAACTTTGCTTTCAGGATTTTCAGTCTGATTATCACCTGCTTGCACCTGACACCTGCAGGCAATTAGATCATCTCAAGTCAGACTGTTTATTTATTTTTCATTTGCTGACTGGGTGGGTGGGCTTTTCAAAAGACCCCTTTCAGCCATGCCCCATTTGCAGATGTAATTATATTTAACAAATAATCTAATTAGTTACATTTCTAAAGCAAATGACGAATAGCCCAATTATGCACAATTGTAAAGTAAATGTAAAACAGGAAAATTACTCACACTGCATCCAAAGCAAAATAATCATATCTAAATATGAGTGCACACACTATGCAGAGATGTATGGTCCTGTGAGATAGATGCTTTACTCTGTATAAAGATATTTTCAGTGTTTAAGTGCTGTTATATAGACTGGATAAGATTTCCAGTAGCAGCAACAAATCACTTTGTGAGCAGTAATTTCATGTGCTTGCTTGCATTTGAGAAGAGCCAAAGATCAGTCCATTTACATTTACATGTTGCTTAATCTCAAAATCAGGTTATTTCAATTTAAAATTAAGATTGTGACTACATATAAAAATCATTGACTGTTATACAAATAGCATGACTAAATACATATTGAAGAAAAGTTAAATTTTTAACATATATTCCTAACTTATTTTAAAACTGAACGTTTTACTTACAAAGTAGAAACTTAGTTACAAGTCCTAACTTATTACATACTGCAATAATCATTACACAGTAATGTTTTCAACTGAAAACAAAATAAGAGAGATTTATTTAATGAGTTTAATGCTTATAGTGTTTTAATTATTCAGCTTTTTTCAAGAAAATTGAACAGAACAGTCAAAAGAGCTAAAATACATGTGAAAAAGTTAGGCACGTTTTTGGTCAAACCAACAGTTTTCATGGATCATACGATCACAGGAAGTTACTAGGCTAATGGCCCGAGGGCCCTTATAGGCCTAGCCAAGTTCTATCCTTATTTGCTCGATCAACATCTATTGCTCCTGTCCAAGAAGGGCACAAATGGAACCCCGGGGTGGATTTATGGTTACCCATCCAGTTGTCCAGATTGCGTTTGAAGAGGGCCAATGAGGTATTCTGTTTGATATGAAGTGGGAGTCTGTTCCAAACATGTGGTAACCTCTGGGATGCAAATTTGTCCTGCCACCAGGTTCTATTAATGTCCCATACCAGATTAAGGTCCTTAGAGGAAGAAACCAGTGTAGCATTTGACTTATGGATACGCAGCATTTCCAATAAATCAGGGTCCGAGACTGCATTATATGCAAGGCAGAGATCACCTCTGAGTAATCTGTATGAAACAAAATAAAGTGGCAGTGATTTCAGATGATCTGCACAGGACAGATGGTGAAGACCTTGAATTTTCCTTGTGAGTAACCTTTGTGGTCTCTCCTATTGCTGCTAGTGCTTGTAAAGGTACATACCAAAAGGGGCGTTGTACTCAATTATTGGCCTAATGAGGTAAGAGAACAGGGAGGTTATAACTTCTTTTTTTTCTGGAGGCAATTCCCTTACTTATGTGATGAGTAATATAGAATGCCCTTCTTACCACTGTGGAGACATGGTGATCAAAGGTAGGATTGGTGTCAACCTGTGTGCCCAAGTTTATCACCACTGAGTGCATACTTAGGGTGTTGCTATTGATGTGGTAGTTAGTAAGAACATTGCTCTTACCAAAGGGGATGACACATTTTATTGCACTGAGGTTAAGGACATGGCTTTGGCACCAATCATTTGTTTATGTAACACCCTCTTGCAGGATGTTGACATCATTTGGAGATTCTATGACCGCTCCCAGTTTGCAGTCATCAGCAAACTTTGTCAGCCACAGACCTTTAGTTTTTGCTTGTACTTCTGAGAAATAGATTCCAATAGTAGAGGTCCCAGGACTGACCCTGTAGAATACCACTAGTAGTGCACAGTGTAGAGGTCCCAGGACTGACCCTGTAGAATACCACTAGTAGTGCACAGAGTAGAGGTCCCAGGACTGAGCCCTGTAGAATACCACTAGTAGTGCACAGTGTAGAGGTCCCAGGACTGAGCCCTGTAGAATACCACTAGTAGTGCACAGTGTAGAGGTCCCAGGACTGAGCCCTGTAGAATACCACTAGTAGTGCACAGTGTAGAGGTCCCAGGACTGAGCACAGTGTAGAATACCACTAGTAGTGCACAGTGTAGAGGTCCACTAGTAGTGCACAGTGTAGAATACCACTAGTAGTGCACAGTGTAGAGGTCCCAGGACTGAGCCCTGTAGAATACCACTAGTAGTGCACAGTGTAGAATACCACTAGTAGTGCACAGTGTAGAATACCACTAGTAGTGCACAGTGTAGAATACCACTAGTAGTGCACAGTGTAGAGGTCCCAGGACTGAGCCCTGTAGAATACCACTAGTAGTGCACAGTGTAGAATACCACTAGTAGTGCACAGTGTAGAATACCACTAGTAGTGCACAGTGTAGAATACCACTAGTAGTGCACAGTGTAGAGGTCCCAGGACTGAGCTCAGTGTAGAATACCACTAGTAGTGCACAGTGTAGAATACCACTAGTAGTGCACAGTGTAGAATACCACTAGTAGTGCACAGTGTAGAATACCACTAGTAGTGCTCAGTATTAGATGTTTTTATTATTAATTTCAAAGATGTTACACAACTTTCTGTCTTATTTGCAAACTTTTGCTCTTGTGTTTTTTATGCTTCTATAATCCTTGCCTGCATGCTGCTCTGTTTCAGATATTATGCTCATCCATACAGTGGGCCTAAAATTAGTGAGACTAAAACTATGCTTCTGAGTCAGAAACTAACTATAAACCCTAAATTTGGCAAATCATCATCTGGCCATTTCACCTCAACTTTGTCTGTTGGTTGATTGTGCACTGACTTTTATACATCGTAGCTTCATTGTATGTCACAGCTGTCTAAAAACACTATTTTCACAGGCCTTATCTAAATGTGTATGCATGTGCGTGTGTGTGTGTGTGTGTGTGTGTGTGTGTGTGTGTGTGTGTGTGTGTGTGTGTGTGTGTGTGTGTGTGTGTGTGTGTGTGTGTGTGTGTGTGTGTACGTGTGTGTGCGTGTGTCTATTTAGGGTCAACATAAAGAAGTGCAAACAGCATAAAAAGAGAAACACTGTACTAACATCATCATGAATTTATTAATATTTTGGCAGCATTACTACATTATGTAGACTCAACCAGCAACATTGTGTTCTAAGTCATTTACAGCACAGAGCTGATTGCCACCAAAGTCACGTTCATCAGCAGGAGCATATGATGTATGCAGGGATGGGTAGGTATTTATTCAGAAGAAAGGACAGCAGCCCACATTTTCAGTGTAGTGAGTCAAGGAATTGAAGAATTAATTCTAGGTGATCAGACTGTGAAGGGATCGGTAAATATCAGAGGCTTGGTTGGTCTGCAGAGTTCAACCCTATATATACATACAGATATTTTATATATATATATATATATATATATATATATATATATATATATATATATATATATATATATACACACACACACACACACACACACACACACACACACACACACACACACACACACACACACACACACACACACACACACACACGCACACACGCACACACACGCACACATATACACACACAGTGTAAAACAACAATTTTCTTATCAACTGGCATTTCCAGTCAATAAGAAGTATGTGACTCCAATGTCTGTTGACAGGGAGCTCATTATGGACTATTTTTCTCAGGTGTATCAGATCCTCATATCTTTTCAAAGGGACAAAGTAACAATGAGGCAAAACCAAAGACATGTTGCAAAATCAGAGATAGTTGGCAGCTGTGATTGTTTTATAGATCAGGGTAGTGGAGGCGCTGTCATTTTTTCCCAGATGACACAATACATTAATGAAAGAGGTGTAAGTAAACTCTCATAACAGTAGATGTTTGAATGATTGCTGCTGCAGTTGCCTCAGCTATATGTGTTATATGCTTCTAATAATATATATATATATATATATATATATTGATAAATATCCTATGTTACACCCATACATAAAGGCGGGACCTCCACTGAACTTAATAACTACACACCCATTGCTTTACTCTCCCCTCTGGCCAGAATCCTAGAAAAATGCATCCATACCCAGATGCTAAACTATCTCCTAGACAGCAACATCCTGCCACCTACTCAGCATGGTTTCAGACCTGCCCATAGTACCAATACAGCCCTCCTCTGCTTCAGAGACACAGTAAAACATCTCAAAAATGAAGGCCTACAGGTGTCAACTCTTTTTTTGGATATGTCCAAAGCATTTGACACAGTCTCACACCAAATCCTGCTAAACAAACTAAACCAATATCGCCTATCAAATTCCACTCTTACCTGGTTCCAAAGCTACTTAACTGACAGGTACCAAGCTGTCAAATGGGAATATTCTCTCTCTCCTCAGCTGCCCATAACTATAGGAGTCCCACAGGGTTCTCTCTTAGGACCACTACTATTCACAGTCTTCACAAATGACCTCCATACCTCCACACAGTATGCATCTATCATTCAGTATGCAGATGACACTACCTTAATCTGTGCTGCACAAAACATTCCCACCCTCCTGCAAACAACTCAACTAGCATTCTCTGATGTTGAAAACTAACTTACCAAAGCCCAACTTATCCTCAATCCAAAGAAAACTCAGCTTATGATTATAACCAGTTATAACAAAAACACTGATAACAGTCAATTCACTATCTACTCCACCAATGCTACTCCAATCACTCCAGTGGCACAGGCTAAGCTATTGGGACTAACCATAGACTCCCATGTACAATTTGATAGTCATTTCAACTTAACTATTAAAAAAGTACATGCCAAACTGGGATCACTCTACCGTATCAAACCATTTCTTACCAATAACACAAGAACAGCCATTGCTCGCTCCCAACTTCTATCCACCCTACTCTATGCATCTCCCATTCTGACTAATCTCAACAAAACTGAACTAAGCAAAATGGAAGCTTGCTATAACAGAATTGCCCGCTTTGCTGCAGATTGCTCATATAGAACTCATCACTGTACTCCTTTGAGACAGCTCACTGGTTTGAACTGCCCAACCTCCTAACTTACAATCAGCTCTGCCTCTGTCATTCTATTACCTCCCCAATAAGTGTCCTGCCCTCAAAAACCTAGTACAACATCACTCAGCCAAAAGGCCTCTTAGATCATCAAGCAAACTACTACTAGAAGTTACCAACAGCTACAATAGCTTTGGAGATGCACTATATAGTAGTTCAGTGGATAAAAAATGGAACTCTGTCCCAGCTATTCAAAACACATTGTCCAAAGCCTCCTTTAAAGACCTTATCAGACAACATCTCAAGCAAAGTTGGCAGTGCCATGATTGCACCCCAGGCTAGTGAAAGTGGATAAGGTATTCATACTAGAGTACTTGATAATAGTTTTCTATCTTACTCACAAACACTGGCTAATATGCAATGTATGTACTGTACCTGTGTACTATGTATGTATTCTACCTATGTTCCAAATTTCAGCTGTACACCACAAATCTATTAATTACATTTATTTTTAAATTAATATTTATTTGTTTGTTCTCTCCATTGTAACTCTTGATGTGCTGCATACCACTGTAAAAATATGTCTTTTGTAATTTGTGTGTATACTGATCATATCTAACTAAATGTGTCTGTAATTTTTCTTTGTGGAGCTTTTTTCCCGGGCTTCTGATGAAAAAGAGCCTTTTCGGCTCAGTCAGACACCACCGGTTAACAAATGTAAAATAAATAACATCCCACCAGCTTCCAAAACCTCCGGGCACCTTACATACGCCCAAACCATTTGTGAAATTATCCTGAGCTGACTAAAAAGAGAGGTTTGGGCATCAAGCTCTACAGAGTTTTCAAGTCAACAGAGAGAGAGAGAGAGACAGAGAGAGAGAGTGAGAAATGCTAAAGCCCTGAGAGGGACAGTTTGGAAAATAGTAATAAATGTCCATACTCCGGCATAAAAAATCAATACAGAAATACGGGGGATGGAGGAAGCAAATAACTTCTGTAGCAGTGACCATTTAAACATCTACTGTTATAGTAAGCTTAAATTAGCTGTACTAAGTCCTTTATGTGGGTCACTGCTACAGTAGCCTAAGCTATATGGGTCATTTGCCATAGCTTAACATGACTTTAAGGGGGAAACATTAATGTCCAGGAGTTCCTCGAGAAAGGTCCTAACAAAGCTTGTCACAGACTGAAGAAGGAATCTAGTTTATACAACTTTGAAAAAGTGTGCACAGTGGACCAAATTTCTGCTTCTAGAATACTTATTGATTTTAACCATGTCCAAAAAATGATAGATGAAGTCAAGGCCCTAGAAGAATGAACCTTGACTCTGCCTGGAATAGTTATTTTGTTGTGAGTATAACAAAAGGTAATACTATGTTCAGACAGCCATTTGGAAACAGTTTTTGACACAAGTTGTCTTTTATCTTACCTTCGCAAGAAATGAACAACTGATCAGAGATTCTGAAAGATTTTGTTCTATGAAGATCGTTCCTGAGTTTTCTCTGAAATTCCAAAGTATGGAGCATCCCGTCTCCCTCACTTTTAGGGTTCAGAAAAGAAGACAAGAAGATGGATAATTTGCTTAAGGGAAACCGACACCAATTAAGACTGTGCTGAAAAGCCATATCCCAGGTTACCATGACTAGTCTGCACAGTGAGTGGTTCTCCCTATGCTTGATTATGTACCACATCACTCTGGTGTTGTCTGCAAACACCTGGCAATGTCCTAGGGAGAACAGATGATTGAGAGAGCATTTATAAGAGTTAACATCGTTTTTATGTTTAAGTTTTTGGTCTGTACTTTTTCTCCAAATACCTTGCACTTTTATTCCCATCGACACTACTACCAAAAAAATCCAGAGGTGTCTTTTGTGACTTAATGTGTGGGAGTAGGAAGGGAGAATATGAGACCTAGATTCTGAGAAATTTGATGTCTCCATTTCAGAATTTCACTTTTCTCTAACCTCAAATCTGGAATCTGAAATATCAGGGGATGTTGATGATGGGACCATAAAGATTTCAGAAAACACTGGATTTTTTTCATGTGGACTCTTGCATGAGGTATCACGAGTATCATAGCTGCCATGAGACCCAGAATCCTGACAAATTCCACTGCTAAAATGGTAGTCTGAGTGGAAAATTCAGGCATTGATGTAATGGGGAACAAAATCTCTTTGGATTGAGCTGTCCAAGAGACATCCCAAGAAAACTATCCTGTGAAAAAGAGTCAGGCAAGACTTCTGTATATTATCTTGAAATATGACCCTGCACAGGATATCCCAAGTGACAGATTCCTGACACTTTGAAAAAGACTCTGTAAAGATAAGCTAGTCATCTAAATAATGAGAAAATGTGAATATCATACACTGTAGGCTAGCATAGAAGCTATACCATGACCTCTGCTGTAGGCTATCATAGAAGCTATACCATGCCCTCCGCTGAAGGCCATTACAGAAGCTATACAATGCACTCTGCTGTAGGCCATCATAGAAGCTATATCATGCATTCTGCTGTTGGCTATTGTTGAAGCTATACAATGTGCTCTGCTGTAGGCTAGCATAGAAGCTATACCACACACTCTGCTGTAGGCTATCATAGAAGCTATACTATGCACTCTGCCATAGGCTATCAACCCCTCCTCTCAACCCCTAAAGGGCCCATCTCTATACCAGAAGAATGCAAAGTTCCTGTAATCACATCTGCATAGGTAAAAAAACCACTCTCCAAAGCCAAGAACACAGCATCCATGGGACCTGACAATATCCCAGGCTGCATTCTACATGAACTACAGAACGAACTGGCACTCCATCTAAGCACTATGTTCAATCATAGCCTCACCTCAGGCTTTGTGTCCACTGAATGGTGCACAGCGATTGTTATCCCACTCCACAAAGGGGGAGCCACCACGGACCCCGGGAACTACCACCCCTTTAGCCTAATGAGCCTGGTCTGCAAGGCCATGGAATGTATCATCATGGAACTTATAAACAAGACATTGGTAATCTCCAAACTCTGGAACCCACCCAGTTCAGGTTTGTAAAAGGCAGATCATGTCTCCTAAACCTGATAAACTTCCTTTAAGCAGTCACCAAAGCTGTAGACAAGGGTAAGGTGGGTCACACAGCCTATCTAGATCTTGCCAAGGCTTTTGACACCATCGCCCAATCTGGAATTATAGATAAACTCACTAAACTAGGTATAAATCCCTATGTCACAAGATGGGTTGCCAACTGGCTCACTGACATAACCCACACTGTGAAAGTATCAGACTCCAAATCCGTCTTCAGGCCAGTGACAAGTGGAGTACCACAGGGTTAAGTCCTGGGTCCTCTCCTGTTTGGTATCTACTTTTCTGAAGTACAGGCTAACACATAAGGTCTATGGCTAATGCAGTTTGCAGATGTCTGCAAACTAGGAGCCATAATTGAAACTCCTAATGATGTGGACATCCTACAAAAGGGACTCACTGAAACAGATGCCTGGTGTCAAAGCCATGGCCTGAAGCTCAATGCCAAAAAGTGCATTGTCATCCCCTTTGGTAAAAACTCTGTCCCATGAGCTACCACATAGGTGGTAGTCTAATTAACACCAAAAGTGTCATAAGAGACCTAGGGACACAGGTGGACAGTAGTCTCTCCTTTGATAATCACATCGCCACAGTAGTCAGGAAATCCTTCTATGCAGCACACCTCATCACAAAAGGTTTCTCATCCAGGAAAAAAGAGGTCATTGTTCCCCTCTACTCATCACTCATTAGACCCATTATAGAGTACAATGCCCCTTTTGGTATGTACCTCACAAGACATCTACAACAACTGGAAAGGCTGCAGAAATACCTTACAAAGAGGATTACTGGCCTCAAACAGATGCCCTATGCAGACCATCTCAAAAAACTCCAGCTTTACTCCGTCGCATATTGCCTACTCAAAGGTGATCTCCGCCTAACATACAAAGCTATGTCAAACCCAGAGCTGTTGGACATGCTCCACTTAAAGAAATCCCAATCCCTTCGAGCTACATGCTCTAGGGACCTAAACCTTGTCACCACAATAAACAGAACATGCTGGAGGGATAGATTCCTGTCCCAGAGACTTCCCATACTCTGGAATAAACTACCTATCTATACCAAACAAAGCTCTTCATTAGCACTCTTCAAGAAAAATCTTGATGATTGGATGGGAAATAGGAAATTTACCCCAGGGATCACATCTGTGGCTCTGCTCGACAGGGGCACAGGAAAATAATTTTCTTGGGTGGTGAAAGCCAGAGTACCTTTTGACTAGGCTTGTATAGGCTCTAGGGCTGATAGCCTAGTACCTACCTATGAACCTATGAACCATGCACTCTACCATAGGCTGCCATAGAAGCAATATTATGCCCTCTACTGTAGGCTATCACAGAAGCTATATCATGTACACTGTAGTAGGCTAGCATAGAAGTTATACCATGCACTCTACTGTAAGCTAGCACAGAAGCTATGTTATGCACTCTACATTAGGCTATCATAGAAGCTATACCATGTGCTCTGCAGCTGGCTAGCATATAAGCTATACCATGCACTCTGCTGTAGGCTATCATAGAAGCTATACGATGCAATCTGCTCTAAACCATCATAGAAGCTATACCATGCCCTCTGCTGTAGGCTGTCATAGAAGCTATACCATGAACTCTGCTGTAGGCTATCATAGAAGCTATACCATGCAATCTGCTGTAGACCATCATAGAAGCTATACCATGCCCTCTGCTGTAGGCTGTCATAGAAGCTATACTATGCCCTCTGCTGTAGGCTATCATAGAAGCTATACCATGCCCTCTGCTGTAGGCTGTCATAGAAGCTATACCATGCCCTCTGCTGTAGGCTATCATAGAAGCTATACCATGCCCTCTGCTGTAGGCTATCATAGAAGCTATACCATGCCCTCTGCTGTAGGCTATCATAGAAGCTATACCATGCCCTCTGCTGTAGGCTATCATAGAAGCTATACCATGCTCTCTGTTGCAGGCTATCACAGAAGCTATACCATGCACTCTGCTGTTGGCTATTGTTGAAGCTATACCATGAACTCTGCTCATTCCTCTCAACCTCTTAGTGCAAGAAATCTGTACAAAGCCTGACAAAATGGGGGGACAAAGGCTAAAAAATAAGGACACATTTTAAATATTGCTCATATGAACTTAGAAGGTTGCTAGAATAGCAAAATTTGTGTTAGAATGCATTTTTTGAGGAATATGAAGTCTCAAACTCAGATGCATGTTATTATTTAGTGACTTTAATCCTCAGATAATCCTAGTCATTTGTCAAAAAAACACATTTTTTATGAAGAACAGACTGAAAATATGAGGCAAAAATCTGGACATCCTGCAAAAATCTTTACAGTTGAGAGATATGACTCTGCTCTAGGCTATCATAGAAGCTATACCATGCCGTCTGCTGTAGGCAATCATAGAAGCTATACCATGCCCTCTGCTGTAGGCTATCACAGAAGCTGTATCATGTGCTCTGCCAAAGGCTATCATAGAAGTTAAACCATGCACTCTGCAGTAGGCTAGCATAGAAGCTATACCATGCACTCTCAGTAGGCTTTATAGACGCTATACCATCCACTCTGCAGTAGGCTAGCATAGAAGCTATAACGTTTGTAAATACCTCTGGAGCAGTAAGGAGGAAGAGGCTCAAAAAGCCATCCTTAACATTGATGGATTGTACTCAAAGTCCATCTGTCCAAAACTATCTGTTTCCAAAGACAGAAATGGTGGTACAGACTTCCTAGAAAGTAACTACCAGGGTGGGGGAGTACTTCATATAGTCATTCAGACTTATTAGACAGCTCTATGCTCTGGGGGGCTGCTTTCTTTTTGAACCTCCCGTCATTGCTTTTGATGTATCTGCTTATTAGTAGTTTGTAGAGCCTGTTTATTTTACTTTTTAAAGCAGGTTGTAGTGGGACCACTGAATCCCTTGACAAACTCAGAGAAGGAGGTCTAAAAAACCTGATAGATCCTTAAATCAACTCTTTTTCTCATCACACCTTTTAATTACCTTTGCAGCAAAAGGTTCAAAAAATAGGTTTATATCCAAGGATACATTCAAAATTACATTTTTGACATTTGTTTGGGAGGTTTGGAGATCTCAGCCAGGCATACATACCTCATCATAACATTTCCAGTGGCAGTAACCCTGGAAGTGACATCAGCAGAATCATAGGCACATTTCAAACAGTAGGAAGTCACTTAAGACACAGAAGATACCAAGCTTTACAAAGCAGAATTTTCTAGAGAAGAAGAAACAGTTGACAAAATATTCTTCATGTTCTCAAAGGAGGAAAGCATAAACTTCCACATATGAGCTTAACAGCTGAGAATTATAAAAACAGATGCTGCAAAAGAATATAATTTTGTCTAAATATAGCAAAAGCCTTTCAATCCCTGTTTGAAACAGGTGGATTAGTATTTAAAAATGTTTAGCAACAGCTGAATACAATAAAGCAATTGTTGCTGAGTCTTATCTGGGATGGGTGTATAAAATTAAAAAAAATTGAATTCCAAAGGCATACATCTGAAGAGTTTCTCCCCAATCTTCTGCTGAAAATGGGCTCTGTCCCCATTGGACTTTCCCAGTAAACAAATGTTAAATAAATAAAAATAAATAAATAAATAAAATTGAGGAGCTTTATACAGTCTACCTGCTTTCTTGGAGGCAACAGTCTGGCTGTTAGGGAAGTTGTAGGCTGTAACAAAAAACATACTCCAAAGCAGAACGAACAGTAGAAATAGGAGTAGGTTCTGGAAATTCCGGCTGTAACAAATCATAATACTTCCTGGGGGACTGAGCAACATTATTGTTTTCCCACTGAAGTAAGAGAATCCTTCAAAAGACTGGTTAAGGATGCACTCTCCTCAGAATTTGAATCAGAAATCTTTGGAGACAACAAAAAATCTGTCCTTCACAATCTTTTTGAGGTTCAGACTCTTGAGACTCTTCAGAAAATGAATAATCCCATTTTGTTTAGAAGAAGCAGCCAGACACAAAAGGTCAAGAGGTTGAGTTAAACTGTGAGCTAGGTCCAATAAATTACTCCTGTGCAGAGTAACTGAGACATGAGAACACATGTGCATAAGTTTTTCTATCTTTTGGACAGGAATTTCTGAAGAAACAGACCAATTATTGCCAGGAAACTTTCCTAGGAGTAAGCACATATTTTTGACTAGGCAGAGTGATATTTTCTGCTCCTTCTCCTGGGACTAAAAAGAGTGTCTGTCCCTTGCCCATCAAGGGCACTCTAGGGGGTGACTTTTAAAAGTTGGCTCCTGGGTCATTGCAAGTTTCAAGACTATTAGGCACTCCATTGGATCTTTCTGTGAGTCAGAAATATGCATTCTGGTGTCATCAGGAGGAAATTTCCTTTCATGGCTTTCATAAGACATAGATGTACATATTCACCCATTATGCCAGAGCTTTTAGTTAAATTGGTATAAAATTATCCTGACTGTCAGGTGATACAGGCATTGTTACAGGGCTTTATGAGGGGTGTTCCAACAAATCAGTAGAAACCACAAAAGGCAGACCTTGTAAGAATTTTATATAATTTGTAGGTAAGGTAAAAATTGTGAATGAATTGCTAGACAAGGAGGTAAGCATGGGGACAGTAGCTGCTCTATTTCAGGTCCTTCCTTTTAAGGCTTTCAGAATTTCCCCATTGGGCTTGGTTACCAAACAGAGACAGGGAGAATACTGTTTGATTCATCGCAAGTCCTTTGCAGAGTTCTTCTACAAATGACAACATTAATAAGACGTGTTTGGAGTATGAAATGATGAGAGCTCTTCAACAAATGACAACGTTAATAAGAAGGTTTGCAGTATGCAGTGTTTAATGATGTAATCATGATCATCAGGCAGTTAAGAGACTCATGGGTAATGAAGGTGGATGCACAGCTGTCCTTTAATCTTCTTCTGGTTTATGAAATAGACTGGCAGTTACTGTGCATGCATCTAGAGGGACAATGTTATTTTCATATGGCAATGTTTATACACTGTGCCATGGTATGAGCTACTTTTGAAAAATTTAGTATGGACCTTCAGTGATGCTGGCAGAAGAGTGTCAAAACTCAAAGGGTAGTTCATTAGTTCAATGATTTTTGGATTGTGACTTTGTTTGTGGGGTTGGTGATTGGGGTACAAAGGGAGACATGGATAGATTTCTTGAGGTATGCTCAGAGGTTGGGGTGTCATTGGCATATGACAAAATAGAAGTGAAGTTAAGTTGTTGTTGTTGTAGATCTTATCCCTGAACTGGGAGCTGGATGCAGTGTTCTTGTCACTCAAGTTCCTACAAGCTAAGCAAGATTATTTTGAGAGATAAAACTGGAGATTTTCTGGTGTCCAAAAAGGGAGGGTTACCAAGGCGTTGGAGCTCCTTTTGCTTCACAATTTTGTATGCAGAGCAGTTGCCACAAGGAAAGCTTTCTGAGAGCCCTTGAAAATTTTCTTGGCTGAGGTCAAAAACACCATAGAGTAGGGGTCATCAGGCAGTTTTAACAGGATCTCTGAACATGCTCCATTTTCTTTATTTTATTTTTTTTAAAACAAATTTATTAATTTTCAGATATAAGCAATCACTTACATAAAAAGCTTTACAGAAAATTCAACAATGACAGAAGAGAAAACCAAAAACAAAACACAACTAAACTATTTACAGCAGTGTCCACTTTATAAAACTACATTAAACCTTAGGATATATAAAGTGACTTCACAGACTCTTTGTCTAATAAGACTTTTAACTTATACCACATATTATATGAAGAAGTACTTCTGATGGATCTTGATTTAATGGCCAATAATCCCAAGTGACAAACTTCAGTAATAATATTCTTAAATTCTGAGGAAGAGGGTGAAGTATCAGTTTTCCAATTTCTAGTTATAATCTTTCTAGCAACAGTTAAAATAGACCAAACCAAGGGATATTTTTTTTACACAAGCAGGAACTCGTGTATTGAATAGAACAAATGATTTAGATAGGACAAAGTTATCTGAAAATAAAGCCTGAAGAAAGCTGTTTTTGTTGTCTCAATAGGTTTTAAGAATTATGCAGTCAAACATCTCTGACTAGTCAGCCTTTGTTTCTACTTTACATCTCCAGCACATACTGTCTTTCTTATTAATTTTCCCTATTGTGTCTGGTGTCAAAATGGAATTGTACATAAATTTCCAGGCAAACAGTCTCAATTTAAGTGAGATAGTATCAAATACCAAACAACGAAAAACAGAAACTGCTGAAAGAACGGACTGCACATGATAGGAGAGCTGGAAAACACAGTTTTAATACCCCAAATTCGATACAAATTGTTTAAAAATCCAAATAATGGTAAGCGCTTTCGGCAGGTTCAAATAACCCGCCTTCATCAGACAACCACGAGATTTACAAAAAGATGTATTATACTATACAATTAAAAAGGATGAACCTATCAGGTTGAAGTGCATTACTAAATTAAAAAGAGTCCATGACAACCTTAAAAAGGCATAACTCCCATTTAAGGAGTGAAACGTAAAAAATACAAGTAAGTAAGTAAACAATCATTAAAAAGAATTAAAAAGTGATGTAATTAACAAATGCAAATGCAAAAATATGTCAATTAAATGAGAGCTTATCGACTAACTATTAAAGCTCTAATATTGCACTACACCGTGACGAAAATGTAAATACCGCTATAGTAAACATCTAACAGGGTGAGTCTTGCAGATTTTAAAACAGTACTAATAATACCCCTGCTAGAATGCATCGGCTTAAGTAAATAGCTTAAATCACAAGTAAATATTACTTAGGTTAGAAATGGCAAGGGTACACATCTTAATAAATAGATGCCCTGATCAAAGCAGAGCTAAGATCTGCAATGATACAGAATCAGGTGTGCGTATTAAAAGGCTGGAAAACAGTCAGCCGCAACCATTATGAACAACAGTTATGTTAAATAGCTGACCTACGCAAAAACAATCTGTACATGAATCGAAAATAAAACAAAGCTGGCTGATATTGGCATCAAGTAGTTATTATACACAGTAGATTGACATAATTAACATTGGAGTACATCCGAAAGTTGATAAAAGCTCCAATGGTGACTTTACTGTGTACAATTACACTTCCTTGATTATTTCACAGGACATTATTGATTTCTTGGCTAAAGGCTTTTCCTTTGTGCCAGGGCGTACCATGGATATAGGCAGGCTAATCATTGATTTGAAGGTTTTCACATGTAAACTCAACCTAAATTGCTTAATAGGCAATGATTCATCAGCAATTAGTTTACTTAGAGTAGCTAGCTCGTAATTTGTATCGAATTTGGGGTATTAAAACTGTGTTTTCCAGCTCTCCTATCGTGTGCAGTCCATTCTTTCAGCAGTTTAAGTGAGATAATAGTCAATTTGGATGATTCTGATATTATTTCCTCATCCTGATCATTAGGTGGATTATTATTAATTGAGGAGAAATAGTTCCAATAATTCTCTGGATGACTTTTTGTTTCATTTGCAATCGTTTTATATATTTGTGAAAGTTTGCCATTATTAGGAAATTTATGTTGTATATATAGACCCAAAAGGCTGAATAATTTAGGGACAGACATTTTTATACATTACGTCTATTTTATTAAGCACAATCTGTCTGCAGGCTTGTATTTCCAATCATAGATTTTTACTTAAAATCATATTCAGCAAATAAATAGTCTACATATTTCAATTTGTCATTTGTAAGAATTGAAATCAATAAACTAAAGTCTTATCCTTGAATACCATCATTTTTGCAGAATTTGAAGAAGCATATTTCCTTGTGTAAAGGCAATAGGAAAAAGAAGGAAATTCCAGGCTTTATAGACTGGATTTTTGTAAATAAATTTTCTAAACTTGTCCAGTATAAATGACATATAATGAGATGTATGAGTTTGAGAATTGTGTGTAGTGAGAAAATCCTTTAGCAACCAAATAAATGGATTGTTTAATATTAACATTTTGTGAGAATTAGATTTATTACATGGATTAAAAGACAATATCTCTAAGAATTTCTTCCATTTAGCTGTATAATTTGTGTCAGTTAACAAGGATATAGATTTAACCACATAGGAAATTGAATATAATTTCAAGTCTGGTAAACTGATTCCACCTCTAGACCAATCTCTCAAATGATGAGCTGAGGCCACTCTAGGTTTATTTGGAAATCACAATAACTTTAAAATCACTGAATTATTTTTTTTTATTTTAGGGGATGGTAAAGATAATGCTTGTACAATATATAGAATTTTTGTAGTATTATCATTTTAATGATAGAGAGCTTCTCCTCTATTGTAAAGGGACGTTTATTCCATTTTATATGATTTTTATCGAATCTAGACTTTTGCTATAATTAAGATCTATTATACCTTTAATGTTTTTAGTTAATATTATTCCCCAAGTATGCTAATTCTTCTAATTGAGCTAAATATTTAGTAAACTTTTTATCTAATTTATTGTTATTAGAGTAAATAGGAAGTGTATTTTTTTATCATTGAAGAATATTTTCCATAATTTTAAAAACAGCAGTGATAGAAGCATTATTTCCCTTCGTAGTAAGAAGAATATCATCTCTGAATAGCTGGATTTTAGGAGTCATATCAGGACTTAATTTGAAACCCTCAGTATCTGAATCCATCCTTATTAAATTAGCTAATGGTTCCATTACCAAGCTGAAGAGCAAGGGGGTAGGAGCAACCTTGCTTGGTCTCTTGGAGAATTTATATATTCTGTGAGGTGTCAGTACCTATTTTAATGTAAGCTTGACTTTCTCTATACAGATGTGAAATGAGTTAAATGAAGTTATTAGAAAAAAGTTAATTCTTCCAAGAGAGAGACTAGATAATTACAATTAAGAGAATCAAAAGCGCAATTTATATCCGGACTAATTAATATTAAATTTTCTTTTAGATTTTTAGCAGAGTCAATTATGGTTAAAATTCTCACCACAAAAATAAATAAAACAGCAGTACAGATTAATGGTTCACTCAGCAGTCCAAATAAAATCTTATCACACATAAAAGAATGAACCAACACAACGCAGAAAGCATGGTAAAATAAAGACTTTTAATTGCAAGTACGTAAGCACTTTCACAATTATTTCTCATCTACTTCCTCAGACAAACAATAATAAACAGTTACTCATTTTAGACATAATAGCAGTCACTAACCACCAGTCATTGTTCCCATTTAATTAAGGCTCAATATGCATTAAAAGTCATATGGACAAAAATCTTAAACTTCAGCAACTTTAAAAACATGTTTATAAATAATTCTATCTAATAATGGACATCATTACATTTTTGCCTGGAAACATTCTTAGCTTCTAAAATCGGCCTTAGGGGTACTTTATCATTTAAGCCTCTCCCTATGTCAGCCCTTAGTCTAACTATTCAATGAACCTCAGATGTTCCTGTTAAATTTTCTATGCCCCCTCCTCATTCATTTAATCTCACTTTTTCTGTGATCAAAAATGTAAAATTATGCATATTTCCCTGACTTATAACACGTTTAGTCAGCGCATTATTCAGTACATTTATTTTTGATGCTATATAAATGTTCTATGATTCTATCCTTAAACTTCCTGTCCATCGTACCTACATAATATGATGAACATAAGGTACAGTAAGCTAGGTAAACCACATCTGTGGTATCACAACTTGCCTTAAGCTTGAATATATATTCTCTTCCTGTATCATCCAAGAATATATGTGTACACATTAATATAAAAATGAAAACAAAAAATATATAAAAATAAAACTATATAACTTAAGTCCTGAGCCCTCGTCCATTCAGAATAGGTCTTAAGGGGACTTTCTCATAAGTCCACTCCCCTGAACTGCATTCAACCTGATGATCCACCTAACTTCTGTATTTTATTGTTCTTTTCATTTTTATATTAATTTGTAGACATATATTCTTTGGATGCATTTTTATATTTATATTCTTGTATCACATTTTTTATATTGTATGTATACATTTTAATCTGTGGTTTGCTTTAATGAAAGGTTTTGTGCTGCAGTTGGATTGGTTAGATGTTAATTGATGTTTTTTATAAATATGATTAGTGTTTCTTATTCTGTCCAGGGTCTGATGAAGCTGTGGTGAAAGTGCTTAGTATTGAATAAAGCACGTTTATGAGCTCCCGGGCAGTGTTTTATTCCTTTGGTTTCTTTGTTTTACTTCTAAATTATGGAAGTAGTTATTTATTTTTCAGTTTCTTTTTTCTATCTGTTGATTTCCAAGTGTTATTGTCCGCAACTCTCTTCAGTGAAGCACTAGGTCATTTCATGTCTTCAATTTTGTCAAGTATTTTGTTAGATCTGAGATAAGTCACAGCTGTATCCAATTCATCAAAGGTTTTGGGACCATCTGTTAAAAATAACTTCAGTCGAGCTGGGAACAAAAGATGAGATTTTATTTGACTCTTTTTAAGTTCCTTAATCAAAGGCAAACAAAGTTTCCTTTTAAAAATAACAGCAGCTGAGTACTCATTATCGAAGCAGATTATGCTGTCATTTATTTTGATAAGTGACTTGGACCATGCTGTTTTGAGAACCAGTTCTTTATTCTGGGTAGAAAGGAATCTTTCTATTACGGATTTAGCTGAAGTATTTTTGTTAGTCAAAGAAGAAGCTAGGGATCTGTGCACCCTTTCAATACCATAGGATAGAGACTCAGGAAGATCTAGTGCTTTAAGCAGCCAAGTGGATAAAGAGTTGACCGTACTATTACCTTCAATGTTATCTGGAAGTCTAAAGATTCTTATATTATTTCTGTGTGACCTATTTTCCAAATCATAATTTTAAGCTGGAGTAAAGAGTCCTGTTTCAATAAAAATTCAACATTATTTTTCCCTTCTTGCAGTCTTCCATGCATGTCATTTAATGCTTGTTCAGTTCTACTGATCTGAGATTTCTGTTGCTGTAGGTCTTCATGTATAATCTCCATCTGCTTTGAACACTTCTCCTTAAAATTGCCTCATTTTGAGTGTATTCTGTCTATTTTCACAGATAGCTCATGAATGTTTGTAAGCAGAGACTAGTTCTTTTTAAATGCAATTCTTGAGAATTGGTCTTGGAGAAGCTCATCTTTATAGCAAGATGATGAGAGAAATAGTTTAAGTTTCTTTGTTAACAGGAAAAGTTCAAAATTCAAATACATTTTTTGATACAATCCTGTATGGTATTAAGAAGTATCATGTAATGTATAAAAAATCTTGTTAGGATTGTTTAAAATTATTAAATCTTGTCATAAAAATTCTGAAGTGGCAGAGCTGATGAAAACTGCTATTAGCCTGAGCACATCTTGGCCACGCCCCTCCATGGGCCATTTTCTGAGCAGATTTTAATGGAATGTCCATTTGGCAGGAAGAATGTGTATCATCGGACATGATGCAATTTTACATTGATGCGACTGGCGGTCATGGAGATGCGACTGGAGGTCATGGTGATGAGACTGGAGGTCATGGCAGGGTGACTGATTCAAGGGGTGGTGGTTCTCTGCACCTTTCACCCCCAGTTAGTCACAAGTCAGAAGAAGGGTTATTACTGTCCTGGAGTTTATGCCCATTTGGGAAGCTGCTGTGGTACAGAAGGATGAGTTATGCAACAAAAGGGTAATTTTTCATTCTGATAATCAGGCATTGGAGAAAGTCTTGGCTAAGATGTCTTCCAGACTGAGATAGGTGCAGTTTTATGAAGGTTATTTCTTTTACATAGCCTTAACATAAATGTGTCATTTACTGCTGAATGTCATCATCAACATCACCACCAGCAGCAGCTTCTCATTTTTCTATTTTCTTCACGGGTTAACTGTTACCATGTCTCTCGATTCAATGCTACTCTCCTACCTTCTTTGATAATTATGTATGACTGTCACAAGTCTTCTGTCATGGACTCCACCCATCCATCCATCCATCCATCCATCCATCCATCCATCCATCCATCCATCCATCTATTTTCTGGATGTTCTCATTTCCTCTTACCTTCTTCCTGTCTCTCTGAAATCTTCTTCACCTAATCATCTTCTGCTTATCTGCACGTGTGCCTGAACCAACATAATCTATTCTGTTTGACCTTTTCTGCAGTTAGAACTACTTTGACTTCTGCTCTGAATCCTTATTTCTTTATTTGTTCCACAGCGTGCATCCTACCACTCACCTCAGGCACTTCATTTCCATCACCTTTAGGTTCCTCAACTGCTCTGCTTTCACTGCCCAGGTTTCTATACCATACAGTAGAATTGGTCACACCACAGTTATGTATACCTTACTTTTCACCTTTTTTGCCATTCTTGTGTCATACATTACTACTGACACACTGCCATTTCGCTTCATCCCTATGATTCTGTCTTTGACCTCCTCATTCAGACTTCCCTTCTCCTCAGCCACCCATCCACAGATACCTGAAGTGGCTACTGTGTTCTAGTTTTTCCCTTCTATATCAATTTTAGCTTCTTCTGATTTCCTTCGTTTCACGTCATGACAATTTTTTTGAATGTAGAACAGTTTCAGCTCACATGCCTTCAATTTTGCATTCCATTTCCTTATCATTTGCTGATGGTCCTGTACCGAGTCTGCATGTAATGTCACATTTTCAGCAGTTTTATTGATCTCTCTTCTCCAAATGGTCTGCTATTGTATTCCACCTTTAGTACAAGCAGCAGTGTACTCAACGATGACTCATGATGCACGTCCACTCTCACTGGGAACCCCTCTTTGAGTCTGAATACTGTTCATACTTGTGTCATTATATCCTTTTTACACAGCTTGCACTCATTTTTTTCCTTTGTTTCCTGGACTTTAAACCATTGCAGTACTGCTGAAACCAGCTGTCTTGGTACCTTGTCATATGTTTTCTTCATGTCTAGGAATGCATAGTTAGACTCTTTCATCATCACTAGGTTCTTCTACATTATTTGTCTCACTGCAAACATCATGTCAGATGTGTTGCATCCTGGCCTGAATACAAACTACTTACCTCCCATAATATCTTCAACTACTCTGTGTATTTATTTATCAGTCACCCTCACAAGCACTTTCATGCATTGTGACAGGAGGTTGATACCTCTGTACTGGCTAAAGGTGTACATAACCCCTTTGTTCTCATAGACTGGCACTAGAATGCTTATTCTTCACTCATCTGGGATAGACTTTTTCCTCCATTTCTCCTCTAACTCACCCACCATCATAATCACATTTGCTGTGTCCTTATCTGAGCTTGTCATTTTCCCTGACTTCATTTACTTTTGTGCGAGTCTTACTTCTTCTTCTAAGGTGGGTTCCCCTTTTTCTTTAATTGTAGGCTGTGTATGAAGCAGGGCAGCTTCAGTGGGGTTTCTTCCTTCAGAAGTTGCTAGAAGTACTCCTTCCATCTGTCTTTGGTGTCCAGTAGACTGATGAGCAGTTTGTTATTGGCATCCCTTATCAAGGGTCTCATCCCTCTCTAACATAGATGACAAACAGACGGGGTAGTTCATTTAGATGATTTATTACATTTAAACATTTACTTATGATATGTAGATGTTACTTTGAATTATGCATTACAAGTCATGTGATCTGTTTAAATGGTATAAAATAGGCATTTTATTTAATCATACTTTATTCCCCTGAGGAAGCTGGTTGTGAAAGTGCTTGTGTTAGTCAGACTACAATAAAACTGGTTATTGGTAACTGGAGCCTGGCCTCTACAAACTTATTTGCTTTATTGGATTTTCTAGACTTATTCTTTATCATTGTAGAGACGCCTGGATTTCGTTGGTCTTTGTTGCAGTTGCTGTTATGTTTTCTCTTTTTGCCAACGAAACTAGGATCATGGCTACCGGTGTTGAAGATATAGAATTGGAACATAATCCCGCTGGTAAGCGTGCCTGTATAGACTTTACAGTGGATCATTTTATCTCCAGGGTATGTGAGAGAATTAATCCTTTGTTGAATAGTGTACTTGAAGAAGAGAAGACAGATCTACCTAACGTGGATTTCTTAGTGTTTAAAACTGATATGCTGTCATTAGAAAAAGATTTGTTTAAGCTAAAAAGATCACAGTATGAAAAATTTCATCTTGAGGTCTGTGTATGGGAGAACATTATTCCCCGAGGCCTCAGAATTTTGAAAATGCCCACTCATATTAATTGTGATGCAACCTTGCTTACTGAATGGCAGAAATTAAATGTAACCACTAGTATGGGTTATCTCTGGTTGCTAATAGCATCGGCAACTAGGGAAATTGATGCACTGGCTGTAACCATCAAGGATAAGTATAATAGGTTAAATAAAAAGTATGGAACTGAATTGATGTCGAAACATTTGATTGACATCATTAAAAATGCTTCAGTGTATGCTAGGAAGTTGATTCAGATCAAATTAAAAAATCTTCAGAGAGATCGTAATGATTTCCTGAGTGGCAATGTGTTTACTTGGCCACTTGGTACAGCGCAGCCTATGAACAATGCGATTCCAATACTGACATGGGAAGGGGGATGTAGCAACCAATGATGGGGCGAATGCCAAAGGATCATCGAATCAGAAACTGAATGTAGACCAAAGAGAAGCTAGTGGGCGGGTCCAGAACAACGCTACAGCCCCGATGACGACAGATAACACCATGTTTGCCAGAACCAGACGGAAGGCCTTTACTACTATGGTAGAGATACACAGAACAGAAAATGGGGTTGACATCTTGGCCAATTCTCCTATTAATGAAATGTCTATTGAGACTTCACCTTTTTCTCATGTATCCAAACCTCCCAGTCTAACTTTTCCGCTCCCTACCAGACAGAGATCCACAAGTCGAGGAGGGGGCGTACAGCACAGAGACTCGCAGAGAGGAAGGAGCACCAAAAGGGGGAAAAGGAAACACGAAGCAGGTGCGGTGAGTCCCTATACTATAAAGAAGGCATTTATGAACTTAAAAAAATAGTGGTTAATTTATCTTCATATACGTTAATTGAAAACAAATCTAATGTTTTAAATAAGGGACTCTTGTTTATTCCGACCTCAGATTCGGACATTACTGACATTGTTTTTGACATTAAACAGTTTACACGTAATTTGATGTTAAAAATCATGTTTGACAATGATGTAAATGCTTCCAACAATATTAATGTTTTTAGAAAACCGAGTTTATATATTCCAAAGCTAAATTCTTTAGTACATACATTTGAAAGGATGTGCATAGATGAAGCTTATAAAGTATACTATTTACAGAGAGGTAATAAGTGCACTAATAATAAATATAATTTAACTAAGAGTGAATATCAAGTGTTGTGCAATTTATAGACTAACCCTGGTATTATGATAAGACCAGCTGACAAAGGAGGACAGATTGTTGTCATGGATAGGGAAGACTATGACAAAATGATGATTAATATGTTAAATTATAGTAATTTTTATATTATTATTTCTTTTTTTGATGTCTCTAAGATGATTAAGAAAATAAGGCAGGAACTGTCTGAGTTAAAAAGAATGGATATAATAGATGATGAATTATATAAATATTTTAATATTTCGAATCCCACTATACCAATCATTCAAGGACTACCTAAACTTCATAAAAGTATGGTGAAGCCACCAATGCGACCAATAGTAGCTAGCAGAAATTGCTGCACGGAATCTATTTCCATTTACCTAGAGAAAAATTTATGTTGCCTCATAGATAAATCTGAATATATTTTAAAAGACACAGAGCAGTTTGTAAGAGACTTATACAGAGAAACTAATGGAGGACAAATTTCTACTAAATATGTGTTAGTTACCCTTGATGTGGTATCACTTTTTACAGTGATACCAAATGAAGCTGGTATAGATAGTATTACTAGACAGCTAGTAGATGAGTTGAAGTATGATACTAGTAATATGGGATTAATTAGGAAACTACTAACCATAGTATTAGAAACTAATGTCTTCCTATTTAGAAATGAAATTTATTGGCAACGCAATGGGGTAGCAATGGGAACCTCATGTGCCAACAGTTCCGCTAATGCAGTAATATCAGAATGTGAATTGAAAACTTTAGTTCATGGTCCATACAAACATAATATTGTGTTTTTCCGTAGATTTGTGGATGACCTCTTCCTCATTTGGAGAGGGTCACTTGAATTATTAAAGGAATTCCAACATTTTATTAATCATACTACATCGTACCTTAAGTTTACAATGAATTGGTCAACTACAGTGGTCAACTTTTTGGATTTCTCAATTTTTAGGGACAATGATTATAAACTTTTTACTAAGCTATGTAGAAAATAATGCTATGTTAACAGCTTACTTAGTTGGGAGAGTATTCACCCCGACTACATATTCAAAAATGTAGTACAAAATCAGGCATTCAGACTATCACATTTGAATGTACAAGATGAAGAATTCATAAGGCAAGTAGGTGACGTTGAAGAAGAATTTACACAAAGAGGATATGAGACATATTTTGTACAGAGGAATGTAAGGGATGTAGTTAAACTTAGGGAAGGTAGAGCTAAACCATATTTTTCAGAAAATGTTAATACTACAAGTCAATAGGGGAACAAGAAATATACTCCCCATAAGTTAATGATGTGCTTAAGCTACTCTAGGAATATCAGGGCATATACAGATATCTTTAATAGGTATTGGGATATCTTAATGTTAGATGAACAAATAAGTAGACATTTGGATACAAAACCACAATTCACTTTTAAAAATAAGAAATCTTTAAAGAGAAGGTTATGTACCACTAGAGATGATATTAGGATACAGAATACAGGAGGCATGAAAGCATGTAGAAATTGTCAATGCTGCAAATATATCTTAGAAGAGACAGATTTTGTGCATCCAGATACGGGTGAGAAATTTCAAGTTTAGGGTTCCTGCTACATGCGATAGCTCTCACTTAGTTTATTTAGCTGTATGTCAAGTGTGTTGCAAATTCTATGTAGAGAAAACAGATAGGCAACTCAAACTTAGAATCAGGGAACATTTATACCATATCAGGAAGCAAAGTATGCATAATGCATTTGCGAAACATGTTAAGGATATTGATATACACCATAACTTTAAATTTATGACAATAGGTAGATGTTTTGAAAATAGGAGGGGAGGTGATGTTAGAACAAGAACTGAAACACTTGAAGCGGAGTGGATCATAAGGCTTAGGGCAGATGTAGGAGGACATGGCCTTAATGACCACATTCCATTGAGACCCATTCTAACAGCTCGACCCCTACGTAGATGAGTTTTAAAGTTTTAAAGGTTTTTAGATGTATTTGGTATGTATTTTCTGTGTATGTTTGTTTTGATGCTTTTTACATGAATTTATGCTAGTATTTATATTTTTGAGTATTGCATATGCACTTTACTAAAAACATTTACTTATGATATGTAGATGTTACTTTAAATTATGCATTACAAGTCATGTGATATGTTTAAATGGCATAAAATAGGCATTTTATTTAATCATACTTTAGTCACCTGAGGAAGCTGATTGTGAAAGCGCTTGTGTTAGTCTGACTACAATAAAACTGGTTATTGGTAACTGGAGCCTGGCCTCTACAAACTTATTTGCTTTATTGGATTTTCTGGACTTATTCTTTATCATTGTGGAGATGCCTGCATTTTGTTGGTCTTTGTTGCAATTTATATTAGGAACTTCAGGATTCATCACGGGAATGGGAATATTCTCTGGAACTTCTTTTGGGACTGGAACACTGGACAACTCACACTGAGATAAAGAGTCTTTCTCACAGGCTATTTGCTGTGATATCGGCTTGGACACCAGCATCAAATGTTTCCAATTCCATCTAAACTCTACTCCTTATGATTCCACAATGTATGATCTCGGCTCTGAGCAAATGTTCTTCACAACTCTAATCCGATCATAACCTTTGGACGTTTGCATCCTTACCACTTCTCCTCTTCATAATGGATTGAGTGGTTTGCTGGTCTTATTGTAGTAGGACTTCTGGGTTAAATGCTTCTTCAACAGATTGGTTTACACTGATCTGTTGTTCTTGACACATGGAACCAATAATTGACTACTGATTGATAATATGGTTCTGGTTTGTCTCGTCAGAAATCTCTGGGCAGATGAACCAATATGTTTATCATAAGGAATATTTCTGAGAGTCAAAAGATTCAGGAAAACATCACTATTGTCTCATTTTGACTTCTCTAGTAACTGTTTTGCACTTTGAACTGCATGTTCTGCCAAACTGTTTGACTGCGGATACTCTGGGCTACTCATGACATGAGTAAAGTTCCACTCTTCAGGAAATCTTCTTAACTGTTGGCTTATAAACTGTGTGCCTTTGTCAGAAATAATTTTCCTTGGACTACGATGGACTGCAAAATGATGCTTCATTTAAGTAATGACAGTACTGGATGCTAGATTTGGAAGTAGGTCAATCTCGAACCAATTTGAATAAGTCTACTAACGTCAAATAATGTTGACCATTCCATTCAAAAATGCTGGTAGCTACTGTTGACTAAGGTAGTTCAGGAATCTGGTTCAGCTGAACTGGTTCTTTCTGTTGATGCAACTTAGTACTATTACACACACAACAAGATGATAGCACTTTCTCAATATCTTGTGACACAGAAAGCCAAAATACTAGACCTCTCACCTTTCTTTTGGTGGAGTCTGCTCCTGGGTGACCACGATGCAAAATAGTAATGTACTCTTGTTGCAAGGACTTTGGAACAATTACTTTCACTACTTTCATGAAGTACCATTGTCAGAAAAAATCTCATCTCTGATAAGGTTGCACTTCTTGAGGTAAACTAGATTGCTTTGACGACCATCCTAGTTGAATAAAGTGGTTGAGCTTCTATAACACTGAAACTGTGGCTGTGTGATCTCTCAGCTCATCAAGATGTGTGGAAGAAAAATGTCTTACATCCATGACTTCAAAATCAAGTTTCTCATTCTCATGCTGTTCAGTGCTATTTCTGGTTGATTTAGACAATGCATCAGTAAGATAAAGAAGTTTGCCTTTCTTGTAGACACAATTGAAATGATACTTTTGCAATCTTAACATCATGCGTTTGCAATCTGGCTGGAGCTGTAGGCATAGGCTTTCTCAAAATAGTGACTAGAGGTTTGTGGTCTGTTTTAATCTGGATAGGTCTACCATAAACATAATCATGGAACTTTGAACATGCAAACATAATTGCCAAAAGCTCTTTCTATATCTGAGCATACTGCATTTCAGTTTGGGTGAAAGTTCTCAAAGCATAGGCAACAGGTTGACCCTCTTGTAGAATGACTGCACCTAGACCAAGTTTCGAAGAATCACATGAAATAGTAACTGGCTAGTGGACATCATGGCATCTGAGAATTGGTGGACTGGCAATTCTCTGTTTCAGAACATCAAATGCCCTTTGGTGCTGTTCTAACCAAGACATCTTTATGTGTTAGCTCTCTGAGTGGTGCTGACATTTGAATCAAGTGTGGAATGAATTTGCCTAGGTAGTTAACCATGCCAAGAAAATGTTGCAGGGCTTGAACATTGTCTGGAGCTGGCTTCTCAAGAATGACAAACAGGTGGGATAGTTTATTTAGATGCTTTATTACACAGAAACACATCAGGATGGATAACAGCATCACAAAATATAAACAAACTGATTAACAGACAGACTTTACAGACATACATGCTTACATCTCAACAGCTTACTACAAAATGGCAGTCAGGCTCACACATGCTCAGTAATTATACACATGTGCAAGCCCTCAGATAGCTTCTTAAAGATACATACACAGACATTGATCTACAAATGTTGTCTGATAGCTTCTTTATCTTTCTGTCTTTGCCTTGCAACTTGATATAGTTTCTTTGTGCCACCTGCTGAGTTATTTTCTAGAAGCTAGTGCAGTGCTTCTGATGAATTATTGTTTGCTATTGCAACTGCTCTCTTAGCCTCTTTGCTAGCCAACCAAAATTCTTTCTTAGTCTGGTCTATCTTTTTTACCTTCCACTTTTTCTTGTACTCCTTCTTTACTTCTGTAACTTTCCAAACATCTGCATTTCACCACCAGCTTTCCTTATGTGCCTTATTCCTAAAACAGGCATAGCCATATATCTCTAAAGTAGTCTTTACACATGCTGTTTGGAGACACTGCTATTCTTTTTCTACTCTACCTATGTCCTCTTCTTCTCCAGGAGTTAGAGACCTGAGAATTCACCTAAACTATCAAGCTTTCACTCCACTCAGTGTCTAGCCACTGTTGATATCACAGCCTTCTTGGACCACTGCTTGCAGTGGAATGTGTCCACCAGTGATTTCTGCAACAGGCTGAGTGTTTAGTAGAGAATGAGTTTGGATCACTGATTCTACCTCAGTCCTTTTCCTTATGAGGAGGAAGTCTATCTGAGTTGCATATTGGCCATTCTTGTATGTGATCATGTGACTGTCTCTCTTGCTGAGCCATGTGTTGGGCACCATCGAGCCATTTGCCAAAGACAGGCCTAGAATGACCTATTCTTCTTTATTCCTGTTGACCCACCCATGCGTTTCCAGGCAGTTATCATCTCCTGCTCTGTTTGTCTTGATATGAGCATGCAGGTCCCCCATTATCAACCGCAGTGCATGTTGTCCTCTTTATCTAGTAAATTGTGCAATTGCTACCTGAGTTCACTCTTTTCTTCCTCCTCCTCCTCATCATCATCATCATGCTGTGCGGCATAGACTGAGACTATAGTAAAAGCCTTCGGATCCACCAATAAGTGCCACAATACCAAGTTTTAATCCAGTTTAATTGTGGCACTTATTGGTGGATCCGGAGGCTTTTACTACAGTTCGTGAGTACGTGGATTTATTATTCAGTTATAGACTGAGGCTATGACTACTGCTTTATTCTTACACTGGAGTCTGACGGCCATGAGCCTCTCACTAATTCTGATGACGTCCCTCACTTTCTTCAGAAGACTATCCATCAGCCAGACAGTTCCCATGCCATTTCAAGTGTATCCTTGCCCTGAGTAGTAGACTGTGGATCACAAGCCAAGTGGCTTTGCTGCACTGCAGTTACACCTTGTCAAATGAATGCATCCAGCATCCTATTTACCACTATGCAATCCACTTTGAAGCTGCATCCTGTCAGTGCACCTGTATTCAATGTAGCAATCTTTAGGTCTTGTTTGACAGGTTGATTGGTTTTCCATCCAGCTTTTGCTCAATGGAGCTATCACAGATTGGGTCACTGGACACTGGCTGGTCAATAGCTTATTGACCCAGGGGTACTGGACTTTGTAGAAGACATACACTGGCCAAAAGAGGCAAATAGACCCCTCCCACCATTAGCTTGGATCGCTGGCGTAAGTTAGTGGGCTAAATCCTCACTCCATCTATTACCAGTAAATAGCGATGTTCATTTCTGCAACATCAGTCAACATGACCAAATCACCTAGAGCCAAATATCACACTATCAAGTGGCTAGCCAAGATACAGCATGCAGTCTGTCATCCACTAGCCATGATACAGCATGCTGTCTGTCATCCATGTACTCCTAAATGGAGGATATTATGCACGCCACATTTAATAATAAAAGCAGATGGCCTACACAAATCTTTCACCAAAATGCACTGTCTAGAGTTTGTACTGCACAAGTTTTCTCAACAAGCATCAACAGAGCTTTTTGCTGCTGCCAAATTCTCCATTTACTTTTGGTTGACTTTGAGATGGAAACACCCAGAACATTTTTTTTGGGGGGAGGGACCCACAAAGACAACATAAAAATACCACAATCACATTGGTAGGAGATCAGGGTCAAATTCTGTACCTTTGTGCTTGGGAGGCAAACTCTTTTAACATCATACTAATCATGAATCTAAATACATCCCTTGTCATATCACACAAAAAAAAATCACTAAACTCATAAAATCATAGTTAGCAGGGCTGACTGGCAACCCTCTCTCTGTACTCAGGCTCTTATAGAGTCCTCCAATAGGAATTGTATGCAGCTTTTCGAACCATGTAAGATTCAACCTTCTATGATCTCCTATTCTTTCAAGGAGCAAACAGCTCTTCAAATGCCTGGTTAAAGGAACTAAATCTTTATCAACAAATAAATAAAACATTTCTGTGATCAATTCACATCCCAACGTATCCCTCACCACTGGAACTAACTTCCACTACATGTCAAACAGAGTAACACACTTGCCACTTACAAGTTAAATCTAGGTAGGTGGACAATGAACCTCAAATTCTCCTCATCTACCCTATGTTGCCCTTCTTGAAGCTGTTTGTCAATGTTTTTTTGGCTGGGCTTATAATAGTCTGAAGATTGATTGAATAGAACTTAATGTGGACAACTGAATGGGGAACAGGAAATTCATCCTTGGTATGGCACCTATGTCTGTAATGGATACAGGCAGCCTATAAATGTTTCATCTCCCAAGCCCCTGCTTACACTTATCAAGGGTACCAGAACTTGTCAGAGATTTGGAATGCATGGCTAGGTTTAAAAAAGTTCTAATGGTCATTAGCCTAGTTAATACCTATGGGCCTATGCATATGTTAGTCGATGGGGTAGTTGGAGTTTCCATAACCTACACTATTGCTCCTGTTTTGTTCTGGTTTGTAAGATGTTTTTTTCACAGCCTGTAACTTGTCTGGCACACAGCCTGCTGCCCCCAAGAAAGCAGATGCATTGAGTCACTCCAGTGGCATAGAGGGATAAAGCCCTGACTATGGCCCAGGTGACCCGGGTTCAGTTAGTGGCCTGAGTGACTGATGGAGAGGCAGGGATGGATGGAAGGATGGCCATGTCCATTCTGGGGGGAGGATGCTTCATAAGAGGAGATGTGGCCTAAAGAGGGGGGGTTATCTGGGATGTGTGTCAACCAGGGGAGGGAGGGAAGAAAACAGACTGCTCATATGTAACCCCTAAGCTAGAAGATGGAAAGTAGACCTCCCAGGGAAGCCCAAAGGTTTTTGTTGACCCCAGTGTAAATTCAGACATTGGACTAGGGATGAATGTGAGTGCCATTAAACCCAGCAAAGATGTGGTGCACTGGGACAGCTATCAGAATAACAGTAAGGGAGGGAGAAAAAAGGTGAGCAGATACATTGTATAAAGTTCCTTAATCTTTTAGTTTTCTATACATACCAGCTGTTGCTTTAGTGATCCTGACTGCTAAATATTTAGCTAACACTAATCCCTCTTTTCTGACAAGGATGGCAAGGAATTTGAGAGGTTTTGGGAAAAAAGTGTATTCTTCTGCATCATTTGTTTTTATTTTAAATTTTCATCGGTCATGCACATATGTTAAAGTTTATGGCTGACTCTTTTGAAATGTGAGGAATATTTTGGTATCTGTTACTTCTTCTGAGGAAGAATCTGCTTTATGTAATTTGATTGCTTCTTTGTCTCAACTGGCTTCCCCACTGCCTGAACTGTGCATATGATTCCACTGATGTTACTTCCAGGGCTGCTGACACTGGGACTGTTATAAAGTCGTTTGCCTGTTTCCATTCACAATCCTTCCCAGATGATGTCAAAAATGAAATGTTGCATTCTCCTTTGGATAGGGAGCTATTTTTGGATCTGCTGCTGCAGAGACCATTTAAAAGTGTTATGAGAAAAATACGATGACTTGATAGGTATTTCCAATTTTTCATCCCTCTATCTCCACGTTTTCCTAGGGATTCCATGCCCACTTTACAAAAAAACATGAAATAAACAGACCCTGACAGCTTCAGGTAAGCAAGAGACTAGAAGGCAATGACAGGTGTACTCTAAAAGAGGAGACCCCCCCCCCAGAACAAAGGCAGTCCAGACAATCCCATAATCCTTGCAGAAAGCCTAAACCTCTATTTCTCTCTCTCTCTCTCTCTGGCAATAGAAACTTTCAGACAGATGGTTTCTGAATATAATAAATCAAGGTTAGAGATGGAGGTGGGAGTCTCTCCCTCCTTTCTGAGGGATTCCTCCTCACCCGTCAGACCAAACTCTTCTTTTCTGTTCCATAATTCAGCATCTGCTCTCTCTCAGGGGATGATTGTAGCTCTCCATCCTCTCAATTAGGAAAAGGGGTTCATTCAAGGATGTTTCTGGTGTTAAAGAAAGAAGATTCCTGGAGAACAGTTCTGGATCATTCCTTTTTTCACATGTTTTGATACTGACTAAATTCAAAATGTTACTTCATAACTTGTTACTTCTTATTCTCCATTTGGGTTTCTGCTAATAAAACTCCAGTGGAGCAACTGAGTCAAGCAAAGACCAAATAAACCACAAAAAAAATCATTTCAGCACACTGGATCCAGTAAATTCACCTGGACAGACACAATCACAGCCCAAATGTTCCAAGTTTAAAATCTTTAATAACACAAAGGTGTCACACAGGATTAAGCGCTTTTGTTCCCCAACAGAGAACTTCGTCAGAATAACACCTTCAGTTCTAACAACCATTTAAATAGACATTAATTTAATTACATCATAAAAATCAACTGAACTGAAGGTGTTATTCTGATGAAGTTCTCTGTTGGGGAACAAAAGCATTTAATCCTGTGTGACACCTTTGTGTTATTAGATTTTAAACTTGGAACATTTGGGTTAGAATTATGTCTCTGTCCAGGTGCCTTTATTGGATCCAGTCTGTCGAACTGAGCTTTTCATGGTTTATTTGAGTTTTCTGCTAACCATAGACTTAAAAGATGTATGTTATCACATTCCTATATTAGATTTCAGGAGTTCTTTAATGTGTCCTGTGCGTGGATCACATTATCAGTTCACTGCACTACCCTTTGGTCTGGTTGCTGCTCTAAGAGGATTCACAAAGCATCTAGTTCATGTGACAATTTACTGCAGACTGCAAGGTATTCAAATTTTTTTATTTAAAGAACTTGCTTATCTTTGCAGAGTCTTTTTCAAAGTGACAGAAACATCTCACTTGGGTAAGAGATCCCTACACAGAGTGAGATTCCAAGAGAACATACAGAAGTATTGGAGTCCTTTTCAAAGGATTGTTTTCCTGAGGTATCTCCTGACCCTCAGCTGAAACATCTTTAATTTCACAAGAAGAAAAAAAAAAAAAGAACTGTATCTCGAGATTTCTTTCTAAATTTTTTTCACTTGGGCTACTGTCTCAGTAAGTATGGTACTCGCGATACGTCTTGCAAGTCCCCACATGAGAAAAATCCAGTGGTACATGAAATCTTTATGGTCCCATCATCAATATCCCCTAACATTTCAGATTCCACTTTTGGGGTTTGTGAAAACAGAAATTATTTGTATAGAGACACCACATTTCTTTTAATCTATTTCTCTCATTCTCCCTTCGAACTCCAGCACAGTCAGTCACAACAGATGTCCCAGACTTTGCTTGGGGATCAAGATCCATTGGGGAAAAAGTGCACCATCTTTGGGATAAAAAAAGAAAGATCAAAACACATAAATATGAAAGAGATATTAGTTCTTATAAATACTCTCATCTGTCTCAGTCATCTGTGGTCCCCAGGATCTCTTCAAGTGTTTATAGATAACATCACTATGATGGGGTTCAAAAATAAACAAAAGGAGGACCAAGATCTTACCCTCTGTGCTGACTCCACACAGATCATTGTGATTCTCCTTTGGCCCAGGCAACAGTGGTTCTCCCTTCTCTTAGAAATGGCCAGAAGCAATTACCACACACTTCCTCACAGACTAGACCTACTCACACAAGAGCAGGGATGTTTGATACTTTCTAACACCAAACAACTCTGTCTGACTGTCTTGATTAACAAATGCATTAATTGTAACATTTGTGGCTTAAGTTTACAGTACAAGATATTTCTCTAATTATACAATGTAGCTCCACAAATGTCATTCTTCTTAATAAATTACTGTAAAGAGGATTATTAATATGAGATAAACAGAATTATGTATAAAATGTTTCATTGTCTGTACACTCTGGCTTGAGATATTTTGCTGCATTATTTTAAGTGGTAAGATGTACACACGCAAGTATTCTGCACACCCCAATAAACTTATTGCTGCCTCACAGTTCTAATGCCTGTCTGCATTTATAATTCAAGCCATCTGTTGTGCCCCTGTGCCCCTGTTTGCCCTTTAGTGCACTTAAACTTGATTTTGTTTGGTTTAGTTCACATATTTTTATTTTAATTTTGAAGTACTCACTAATATATCTGTTAATAAATGTTGCCCTGTTAAAATCCTATCTCTAGCCCAGTTTAATTTGATTTTATTCAATTTTTGATGCTAGGCTTTTAATTACTACATTCACCCAATTGCACTATTACTGCTTATCGAATATTATTTAATAACGCAGTCCTACAGTTCTTCTCTCTTACTCACCACGCATTCATTAATTTTGATTTATTGATTGCTTTCTTGCTTTTATAGTTATTACTTATAATTACTGAACCAGCTGACCTGCAGTTTCATTGCATATTCCATACAAAATAATACCATTCCCTTCTGCAACTTTATTTCAACTCATCTAGCGTTAATTAACATAAAATTATTATTTTTAATTATGTCCATTTCTTTTAATTAAGGACCCTACCTCACTTACATTGCTTCTGTTTTTTCAGGTGGACAAAGTAATTCTTTATGGTCCATTTATTCTCCTTCATTTATTTTGCTAAAAAAATGCTACTTGAAACAACTCTAAACAGCTGTGCAAAAACAGAACTACAGTACTATTTTTATAACTTAATATTCTTAAATGATAAATTACCTCTAGGATTTTCTTGTAAACTAATATGAACAAAAACATGATTCATATGTTGTATTGTCACTAACTATCCAAGTCTGAATTCTTGGTTTATATTTTTCTGTATCATAGTAGCAGCTAAACACATCTTCTCTTATAGAAAATAGGCAAGCTTTATCACATATATTTAACAAGCTTCCTAACAGTAAAACATTGTGTTGATCAGTGAATCAGTGTATAACCAGTGGGATACTCAGTTTATACTTTTTTTGAGTCCACCATTAATGCTTTTTAGGAAAGGTGTTGATGACAATGTTATCTATGACCTTAGATTTTATACATATTTTTTTTACAATCAGCAATTATACTAAACAGAGAATAATATATTTACATACAGTGTTAGACAGTAAACCCGTCATAATGTGGTATAGAAACACTAGCAAATGACTTAAGTTTCCTATTAATAATAAATGAGTGTGAACACAATAGGAAGTTAACAGTGAATCACATTTAACCGTATTGGAGAAGCGATGGATAAGAAATACAAGATTTAAAACGCGGCACGCTTTGTATGAACACAGCAGCAAGTCTTGTTTAATGCAACTCATTTTTCTGTCCTTAAAAATACCTACATACAATAATCGTGAAACCAGTTTGGTACCCCAGTACCTCATATCACTGGGAATATTATGAGAACAAACAAGGCACTTTCTTAGCTAAAGGAGAGGGATGAACTATATCTCGCAGTACTAAGTGGTGCTTTGAGTGTTTCTTGTACCTCTTTCCTAGCAATTCCTGACCATGTTTAGATATGTGGATCTAGGAGAACTGTATATCCAGCAATGGTCCTTCCTAATGTTGACCCAAACTTTCAATCATCCTTGGGAGAAGTCTGCCATTTACATACCAGCTTAAAGTATATGAAAGTAAGTAACAGGATCTGACATCACCTTCGTCATTAGGCAAAAGCATTCAGTTAAGTGCTTTCAGTTAAAAATATCACAAGAATTGTCTTATAGTCTGACTTCAGCACATTGTAAAGGATTGTAGTCTATTTATTATATATGCAGATAGGTAAGAGATGGCATTTGACAATCAGGAAGGTCTATCCAGTTCAGTGGCAGTGTCTATAGCTATCCCTCTCATTCCATAAACTATCTAAGTCCTGTATCAATGTTTTACACATCCTGTTCAACAGAAGCTATACCAAAACTCCAAAATGAGGGTACCAAAATATAGCTTCATCAATTCAAATGTATCTTAGCTTGTGGGTCTTCTCTTACTAAATCTGCAATGCAGTAAATGCCTTTATTGACCCACCCCATCAATGCACGTACTTGCTGTTTAATGTTATCTGAGGGCTATTCTAAAATTTTCTTTTGAATCTCAGCAGAGATTTTATGCTGGGGCAAAGATGGGGACTGTTAGAACCTGCCATTCCTGAAAAGTGAAAGCAATCTAGTGGTACTCTATGTGACCATCATGTTAGTGAGATGCTCTTCTTTATCTTTGATATACAATTTGTAAATTACATGATTTGATAAAAGGCTGCAAAAGGAAAAATATGTGTATATTTTAAGGGTAGACACCACACACACCCTCTTCTTGATGAGAGACATCAGTTTGTTTTTATTTAACATGACATTTTTGAAATTCCTACAAAGGCACCTATTAGATATGTAGTTTGCCAGGTCATGCTGATGTAAGAGGTAAAGAACCATAACCACTCTGACAATAGAAATGTTATCCCTGAAGGACAGGTATAATTTCTTGTCTCCAGCCATGCATAAACTGAGGTCTAGAAGCAGTACCTCCATATTAGCCTCTAAGATCTGTTGTGACCCAGTGGATAAACAAATGCCATGGTAGAATAAAATATTTACAGACTCCACTCCCAGGTAATGTTTCTGGGTTATTGCAATTTAGACTATAGATGACAGACTTTTGGGGAATCACATGCAAGCTTGAGCAAGCATTCGAAGATAAAAAAAATGTAAGAATGAGTAAAAGTGTTCTATCATTTTGTAGCCAAACCACATGATACCAAAAAAAAAAAAAAAAAACTTTAATATAACTAAGTTACTTAAGATGACAGATGCCCTACCTTGTGAATGCTGTCCTCTTAGGCTGATTACCAGCAAAACTGAAAAGTAACAGGACAAGAGGTGTCTTTGCACAGCACCTCTGCAAAGCTACAACAGTGGTTTAACATAGCAGTTCATTTCCTACAGCCAAAGCCACAGATTTGTAATGCAGACTTTAGACGTAGGTCACAAAGTGAGTTTGTATACCAAATTTTACCAGTACAGCCCAAAGGAGATTACACTGATGTCTGTTAGGATTCACACCTCAAATGTGGTCTTTCTAAACTTTGCACTGATAGATATCTAAAGATGGCATCACAATTACCAAACTGTTTTTGTTTCTTACAAATCCTGCTTGCACAAGGCACACTTATAAAGGGGTATGAGACTATATTATTTTGTCCAAAATCTTAGTATATATATATATATATATATATATATATATATATATAAGCTTTATTTTTTAGTAATATAACAGACCAAGAGCTAATGGGATCTGAGTTAACTCTGTCCATTGCAGGGATAAATACCATAATTATCAAGTTACCTAATGGATTTGGATGTCCTCCTGAAGTATAAGCTTCCATCAGGGTAGTTAATGGGCTACCACCTCTTTTGGATAGACCTTGCAAAAGTTTAACAGAAGACTATCTGAAACTTGTGCTATACTATGCCTTTAGGCTTTAAAACTGCCACAGAGCTTCCATATTGTGGAATAAAATGAATGGGTGCCTCCAGAGAAGACACACAAAAAGCAGGGTTAGGTTAATGTTGTCCCCACTCTTCAGATACAGGGGAAAGTGCATCATATAGTTTTTGTAACACCCAATCATAGTGATAGTCAGGGTATATGTCTATTCCTGATTTCTTTCCCTAAGATGTCAAATGGCCATTTCTACTTTTTTCTCTTTAAGTCTGAAGGGAAGGATCATCCTTTCACTTAGTGGACATGTTGCAGGTGTGTTTGTCATTGTGCCTTGCTGGAAGAGATAAAGCTTTGCAATGCCACTTAATTTACCATAGTGGTCACTGAGATTTGGCTCTTGGTATTTCATGAGTTTACACTTTACCTCAGTGTTGGAGACTGTTTGATCCAGTTTATACAACTCTCATGTATTATTATGTTTATACCATACGGGAAAATACTGGTATTTCTTCATCAGTTATTCAAATTTCTCCTACTGGCTTAAATTCAGCCTTATATTTGGCTAATTCCCACCCCCAGAATCCAGTAATAGTTTACTACAATGCCTGTTTGGTACATTCCAGCTTCATCACTAAATGGACCATCATCCAGCATAGGGATGAAAAATGTTAGTAATGGAGTGATTTGCATCAGCAATGAGGAATCATTTAAAAAGAAGGTGGACATAATAAAAAAGAAGATAATATTCTGAAGTATGGTTCAAAACAGCAGTACCCAAGCTGGCTGGCAATCTTCATCCACTGACAATAGAGGTGTAGTAAAGTCATTTTGTTCAATATTTCCAAATAACACTCTCCAACCAAATTTGAGGACCAAAAAAAAAGAAAGGTATTTAACCAAAACAAAGTTCATGACAAAAGGAATACAACCAAAGCAAAAATGTACTGAAGAAAAAAAAACAAAACAGACATTTGCACTTTCATACCTAGCAACATACCTAGTAGCTCTTTGTTATGTTTACGCACTGACGTCTGATTAAGTTGTATTAGTCTCTTTGCTTAAAATGAATGGGCTTGCATTCATTCATTGTAGCAAATAGGTTTTATGTTCATACACAATAGCTCTTTTCATACACTGAATGTAATTTAAGAATTTAAACAACCTTGATTAAGTTTAAATGCCTCTGCAAAGCCATGAGCTGTACCCTCTTGCTGCTTACTCCACTGCCCATACCCTGTTCATCCTCTTCATCGGGCCTTTACTACAACTCTGACTGGAAAAGTATGTGTGTAACCAGCAAGTAAGAATGGTGGATGCTCCAGTCATTGAAAAGATGCCATTGATGTAAACCAAATTAAAACACTAAAGAAGGAGGATCAGTAAGAACAGACTTCATTGACTTTATTTTGCAAACTATTCACTTTTGTCTCTGTTACTGAAGTCTTCATTGTTGAAAGAGAAGGAAGCAAATAAGTTCCTATAATAAAAGTAGCTAGTCTGTTTTTATTGAGCCTCCTTTTAAGAAGACTCTCGCCTGTTTAATAGTTGGATTTGTGTGGTTACTTGTCACTGTTCTGCTGCTTGCCTTTACATTCCATTAATGTAACCAGGTAATGATATGGTCTCTAAAATGGACAAGCTTACACTGGCATTTCTACTCAGAATGACTGTAACACAGTGTCAAAGTCCTCCCTCAGGAGAACATGGCTTTCTCTCCTCTCACCAGTGATCAAATTATACAAAAAACTCAGGGTCAACAGTTTTTAAATTTATGAAATAAAAATTTCCCAGCATGAGTCAAATCCTATTTAGTGTCCGTATTTCAAACACATCCCATTTCTTCATCCTTGATTTCCCCATGAGCATCACTGTAGGTATGAATGGATTAGAAAAGAGCCACCTGCCGACTCCTTCCCATTTGATCGAACTGCACCATTGGAACATCTCTCTCATTTACTGTATTTAGACAGGCTAGAGTCTTCTTTGGCTATTTACTGATTGATTGATTGATTGATTGATTGATTGATTGATTGATTGCAGTAATAAAATCTGAACCTGAAGTTTTTTGGCTGCCTCACATGCATTGTATTTTTTAATTGATGAACAGAGATCTATCATCCAAGTGATCAGTAGCATGTACAACTTAACAACCAAGCTATCAACCTGCCATATTTCAGTAAGTGGGCTGTAAAGACTGTTGCTCAATCCAGATGTTAAGCTATTCCATTAACATATAGCCCAGGGGATGCTGTTACTGAATGCAAAGATATGACAAGAAATAAAAAAACAAATTTGCATGAAATAGTTCTTTATAAACTCTCTCACACTATCAGTACAATTAAAAATAATATACTAGACTTAGTACATACTAAAGGGACATGAATACAGAAATCAATGTGCATAACGCCCTTGATAGGAGTGAGAAGAAAAAGGAACTTGCTTTGCTTTGCAGGTGCATCACATTTAATGCCCTCCACATTTCAGTCATTGTACTTTTGAGCCATAAAACTATATATTGGCTTAATTCTATATATTTTTATATCATAATATCTTCTTCTATAACTAGTATAGGGGGTTGGAGGAATCCGAACCTTCCAATATGTATATTTAGTAATGTTTTGATGTCATCATCGAAGCTGCAAAACTGAAAATCATACAGGTGTTATGCAATAACCCTGTGTAGTCATCTCCAAAGAGCAATTGTGCTGTATGCATTGGTCTCCCCCCCACATTCACATGCTTTGGGGTTAGGGAAACAGCCACCATGCAGCTATTAACTTCAGTTAAAGTTATGCAACCGAGACTGCTAGTTTGCAAGTCATAAGAAAAATATAGCTGGTATAGTTATAGTATGTCACTCAGGACAGGCGATTTGATGATGTTGCAGAGGCTGCAGCTGGCAGCATTAATGGCTTCTACCCCTGACTGGTCTTTTCAGGAAGCCATTTATATAGTTTAACTTTATGTGTGCATGTGCGGGGGGGGGGGGGCTGGCGTCACAAACACATAAGTAATTTATGCTGACACTGTCCTGCTGTTCTTCCTACATATGTAGAAAGCACTTAGTGGTACAAATGACCACTAGAATTGACACAATATGATCAGGCTAGATGTGGGATGGTGGTTTTATTTATTCTCTCTGCAGAGACTGACAGTGAGTCGGTGGTGCTGAATGACCATAAGAGTCATTGCTGCTGAATCATCTCTTTTCTCCATGTTCTTGTCTCCATTACTGGGCTGGAGGTGGCCTAACTGTACTGACCATGTATGTTTCCTGTGTCCCATTCACATTACTTGCAGGTTAATCAAAGTAACATCTTCTTCTGCGAGGGTACTGAAGAGCTTAGATGCTACTTGCCACTGAAATACAGCTACTACAGAAAAGTTAACTGGATCTACACATCCCCAGTTCATACAACAGTCCTTGACAAGGACAGGTGGCTTTCATTTTGTAATGAGGTAGTTATTGTGGTGTTGTGTGCAACATGCTGTAATCCCATCCATCTTCACTACTCCTGGGATCCCACACAATAGGGATGCAGTATGTTCTTTTTCACAGCAATTTAAATGTATTAATATAAAACATCTAGACAGACCATTTCTCACCATAGAAGTGGCACAAGTCTGTTCGACTGCAATCCCTTACATTCTCTTTAATAGAGAAGTAAGTTTGCTTTGATTAAATTAATGAGTTCACTGATTAAATTTAAGAGGAACTAATTCTTAAATTATGTTGATAGTTTGTATTTATTGAATCATCTTGTTTCATTTCCAGCTTCACCGCATTGATTACTAGTGGATGCAGCTTTCTGTCCTCATTAGAGAGATACACTTTATGTTATTTCATGCTGTTTTACTGTGTATTAATATTACTTATTTTCCAGAAAGCTGAATATTATTTTATGGCCATTCTATCCTGCATTATACTCTATATCATTTGAGTGAATGATCTACAAGACTTTCACATAAAAGTTTCATCTATTTTGCCAGTGGTCCTTGTTAGCCAAGGATTAACCCCCCCCCCCCCATTTTGCATTGCCTCAGTAGTAGGTCTAACGGAAGCATCAGCCTTTATAAATATTCAGACTAGGTCAGATTTTAAAAGTTTATTACATAAAAATACTCAAAAATCCTTCTGGCTGGTGAAAAGATGTGTGCAGGTCTCTTTGCTACTCTTATGTCTGAATTAAAAAAAAATACAGAATAATCAATCAGATGAGAATGCAGCTTTAATAAATGAAAGAAGTTTCACTTTAGAAGTGTTCTTGTAGGAGATTCATACTCCTGACAAAAAGTGAAACATGGTTCATTAACAAAGTGCATATCAGAAATACCAGTGGCTACCAATAGGATAGGAGGTTTGAAAGGCCGAACCTCATATAATCAAAATCCATTTTTGGAAGAGGAAAACCATGAAAGCTTAAATACCCGAATGGCACATTTTTCCCAAGGTAAGTAAACACTTGCAAAACAAACATGCCATTTTCTCCACAGTAGTGCAATCCCAGAGTTGGTATATATAGTTTGGGGGGGTGGGTGGATAGGCGCACCCCCCCACATTGGGGGTGTGAGTGGCGTAGGTAGTCCCCCACCTAGGTGTGTGTTTCATTTAAGTTTGGGCAAGTGTTTACTTACCCTGGGAAAAATTCGCTGTTCGGGTGTTTAAGCTTTCACAATTTTCATTTTGCAAAATAGATTTACATTATATGAGGTTTGACCTTTCAAAGTAGATCCGGTATGCCCATATTTGCAAATGAACACCTACAAGGACCAAATAATAAGTACGAACAATGTTCAGATTCACAGATGGCTTCTCAGTGGGAGATGGTGTGCACCAACATTAGGTCTGAGCCCACTGCTGTTTATACTGGTGATGGATTACATTAGCAAACAGGTCAGAGGTGAAAGCTAAATGAAGCTGCTGCTGTATGAAGATGATGTGGTATTATAGGAAAACTCTGAACGAGAACTTAAGCAAATGACAGGGAATGAAATGCAAAGCTGAAGGCACATGGGATGAAACTGAGTATGACTAAGACAGCTGTCTTCTTTCTTCTTCTTCTTTCGGCTTTTTCCTGGTTAGGGGTCACCACAGCGGATCACCTGTCCACACACTCACACCTAGGGCCAATTTAGAGTGTCCAATCCACCTACCGCATGTCTTTGGGATGTGGGAGGAAACCGGAGCACCCGGAGGAAACCCACGTGACCACAGGGAGGATATGCAGACTCCGCACAGAAGGCACCCCAGCTGAGAATCGAAACGGCGAACCACTTGCTGTGAAGCAGCAATGCTAACCGCTGCACCACCGTGGCCACCCTTATGACTAAGACAGCTGTAATGGCAGCAAATAATGGAAATCAGAAGAAGCTGAGAACTGAGATTGAAGGGAGATAGTGGAACAAGTTAACACCTTCAAGTATCTGGGAGGGGAGGTTGAGGAGAAGGGAAGTCTGAATGAGGAGATCAAAGCTAGAATCGGTGGGGCTGTAGTCAACTGGCATAGAGTCTCAGTATAGTCTGTGACAGAAGAATGCCAAAGAAGCTGAAACATAAGGTATACAAGGCAGTGGTATAACCAGCACTACTGCATGGTACAGAAACCTGGACAATGAAACCAGTTGGGATGAGAAAGCTAGAGGTGATGGTGATGAAGTACCTGAGACAGTTGGTAGGGTACACACTGTGTGACAGATGAAGAAATGAGGACATAGGAGTAGAAGGCCAAGTAGCTCCAATTGTAGAGAATTTCAGAAAACAGATTATCGTGGTTTGGGCACATGTGCAGGAAAATGAAGACAATATGGTTAAAAAGATTTGGGACAGACAGGAAGAAGGCAAGAGAAAATGAGGTTATGCACCAAAGAGATGTATGGAATGTGTGAGAGAAGAAATGAGATTGTCAATTACGAGTGTCGAAGAAGGTTTGAAAACGGCATTGAATCTAGAGAGATGACGGCAGTTGATGCAACACCCGGACCCCATATAGAAAAATAGGGAAAAGGGGGGTTGATACTGATGATGATGATTGTGATGATGGGCAATGTATAAAACGATGTTGCCTGAAAGAGGCAAACCAAAAAGTAAGTTCTTTAGCCAGAGGTTCAGCACTGGCTAAAGCAGGACTTTTCTCAAAGTTCTCAGTTGGGGCTTATAATGGATGTAGCCTGAAACAATCTTCGGTGTATATTTTCTGTTCAACTGGTGAAGCTGAAAAAAGCCTGGCTGTGCCTGCAGTGGTCATTAACTTTTGAACAGCCTGTGGGTGAAGAGTTTGTTAATAGAGCATGTATGGTCTCCCAGATCGCACTCTGCATCACTTTGTACCTCACTGATATAACTCACTGCTGAACAGTGTTGTGCTATGTAATATAACTCACTGCTGAACAGTGCTGTGCTGTGTAATATAACTGACTGCCGAACAGCGCTGTGCTATGTAATATAACTCACTGCTGAACAGTGTTGTGCTGTGTAATATAACTGACTGCCGAACAGTGTTGTGCTACATAATATAACTCACTGCCGAACAGTGTTGTGCTATGTAATATAACTGACTGCCAAACAGAGCTGTGCTATGTAATATAACTGACTGCTGAACAATGTTGTGCTATGTAATATAACTCGCTGCCGAACAGTGTTGTGTTACATAATATAACTCACTGCAGAACAGTGTTGTGCTATGTAATATAACTCACTGCCAAACAGTGTTGTGCTACATAATAAAACTCACTGCCGAACAGTGTTGTGCTATGTAATATAACTGACTGCAGAACAGCGCTGTGCTATGTAATATAACTGCCGAACAGTGTTGTGCTATATAATATAACTCACTGCCGAACAGTGTTGTGTTATGTAATATATCTCGCTGCTGAACAGTGTTGTGCTATGTAATATAACTTACTGCCGAACAGTGTTGTGCTACGTAATATAACTCACTGCTGAGCAGTGTTGTGCTATGTAATATAACTCATTGCCGAACAGTGTTGTGCTGTGTAATATAACAAACTGCCGAACAGTGTTGTGCTATGTAATATAACTGACTGCCGAACAGTGTTGTGCTATGTAATATAACTGACTGCCGAACAGTGCTGTGCTATGTAATATAACTCACTGCTGAACAATGTTGTGCTATGTAATATAACTTACTGCCGAACAGTGTTGTGCTACATAATATAACTCACTGCTGAACAGTGTTGTGCTACGTAGTATAACTCACTGCCAAACAGTGTTGTGCTACGTAAACAACAATTAAGTAACTTACACAAAAGGTTAGAAAACTTTGAGTATTCAGAGAATGTTCTGGAATTCTCATTAAACTAAGTTATTTTAAGTTATTTTATTTTATTCAATTTATTTTATTTAAAATTTTTAACTGGAGCAGAGCACTTATATCACTAAACCTTGTTTAATCTCAGTTTTTGTACTTAGAGTTGACTTCTTCCTGATGTTTAATGCAATGCCTGAAATTGTTCTATTTGTAAGTCTGTGCCTGGATTGTACTAATGGGAGTGCAAACAACTAATCAGTGAACCTCATACTAAAAATAAATATTAACAGTCCAAAACAAATGACATACATTCTCACAGTAAGAAAAAATAGTTACTAATCTCTTCCATATTTAACCTTGATTATACGTATGGGAACTAGAAAATACAAACCTCGTTTACACAATAAAGTTTCCAGAAAGCATTAGGTTGAAAGCCTGGTAATCAAACCTATGAACCTATTGCCAAAGCTATTACTCGCATGAATGGTCATTGTTTTAGAATCAATTTACAATTGTCAGCATGTCTCTATACTTAGAGCAAGACATCTGGACAGAGCCTAAAATATGGAGAGCAAAGGTCTAAAAATATGTACCGATGTTAAATACTGCTCTTAATAAACTTAGAAAATTGCTAGAATAACAGGATTTGTGTTACCACACATTTTCTGAAGGATACAAAGTATGAAACCCAAATGTATGTCATTATTTAGTGATGTCAATCCTCAGCAATTTGCCTGAAAAACACTAATTTTAAGAGTATCAGACCAAAAATATGAGGTAAAAATCTAGACATTATGTGAAAATCTGGACAGTTGAAGGATATTACCCCCAGTTGTACTTGTTCTGACAAAAAAATGCTAATACAGATTTGCAGGAATTATTCAGTGAAGCAGAAACATTTTTGCCTGGATTAGAAGAACAACTCCCAAATGCAATGCTGTCAGACCATCTTTTGTTCTGATCCAAGGCACTGAAGATTAGTTTGATGGCAAGTGATAAATGTAATTTAGCTGCAGGCCAGCTCCCCTGTCTACCAGTGAGATCACTTGTGGGTTTTTACAATGACTGATAATCATCCATTGGGGAAAGTCACATGGCTTGTGGCAGGGAACCAATGAATGCAGCAGACTAGATAGAGTAGTGCAGAGTGTCTGCAGGGCATCATGTGCCCACTCTAAGTTATAACATAATAGGCACTGTGAGATCTGTAACATTTTCACAAACCTTTTTACCCTTACAGAAAATCAGTGGCACAAGAGGAAGTAAACATACCTCCCCTAACCATGATTTAAATCAGTTTTGGGGATCATTACCAAACATCAACCCATTAATGCTAACTGTAGTAGCTCAAAAGCTGTCCCTGATATTTCTGTACTGCTCTAGTTTGAATGGCTGACCAAGGTTTTAGTCATGCATAAAACCTTCATAAATATTCTTTTCTGTGAGCATCTTTCAGAAACATGGACGATTGCGGAGGGCAAAATGTCTATAACTGTCAAAATGATTACCTAAAAAACAGAGATGCACATAATTTGTTAAAAGATGGGCACACGTCTAAACACTACTTTCCATACATTTGTAGGGGGGAAGGCATTACCTGATAATGAGATAAAAGATTTTTGTGTGTATTTTTTGTATGTTTTTGTCTACCATTTTTTATATTTATCTTTCAGAAAATGGTGAGATGAAAGACTGGGGGATTTAATAAAGCTTACACGTTTTATTTTTCCATGTCAGCATCACATCATGCTGCTATCATAGCCAAGAACAATTTTAGATTCAGTAAGTGCTGCTGAGCGGCGTGCACATGCCCACTAATATGGAAACTTCTGTGGCTTGCAAATCACATCATGAGTAGGTGAATCTCATGCAAATGAGGCAGGAGTGCAATCCAGCAGGCAGATAGGCAGCCCTGCAGACCCTTTGCCAGTGTCTGTAGTGTACACATAAAAATTGCGTGTACAAGACTGTAGACAGACAAAAGGGTCTGTAAAAATGTAGGTAGATAGACAGAAGTGGCATAGCACACACAAATACGAGCAAAACTATCCTCAGTGTGTTTCAAAAGGTACAGTAAATATATTAAAATAAATTTTTTTGAATAATCTTGACATGTTTGCCTTATAAAAAAGATAAAAAAATGGAAAAATCAAATATTAATATTATGAGACAGAAATGTATTACAGAACCCTGTGTGCAGCAGCTACAATGGTGCATTGCTGCTGTTGCTAATGTGGAAGTTCTTGGAAGCATGTAGTATCCAGGTTGTGAACACTGATCCCTAAGCAAATGAGGTGGAGTTCCTGAATAGCATAATGGGGTAACAGTGTCCACATATCCCCTCCGTGTAGGCAGAGAACCATGTTGGTCTCGACACATGAGGTAGCTGACATCAGGAGAGGGTGTGTGCAAGAATTTCTTAGCTGATTGGAGCTTAGTTGCATCTGTTTGCACGGTGCGCCACCATATTGAGAGTGGAAGCCTGGAGGGTGGTGTGTGCACTGTCTTTTAAGCTTTGTTTACCTACAGGGTGCATGTTTCCACATGGTGCAGTTGGCCACTGTGCTGAGCGTGCATGCTTGGGGGTGTGTGCATTAACTGTTAAGCAGTGTTTACCTACGGAGCACACATTTACACAGTGAGCCATAGTGCTCAGAGTATCTAAAAGGCCAATGATGTATTAGTGTTGATCCTTGCTTAACTTCAACTAGGGCCATTAAATGATATAAGTGATATATAAGGCAAGTGCAGTGCATCATAGATAGCCACTTACCCAGTCAACTCCTACAGTACAGAAGTATAAAGTATGCATACACCCTACAATATGATTTTTCTCCCATACTCTGCACCATTGGAGTACAGACTTGAGAATTTTAACTGAGATAATGCTAAGGGCTGCTGCAGGTCTGCTACATCTGTATGTGCTAGATGCTGAAGTCAGTGCTGCTGCTGTTACTGACAAAAGGCCTAGTCTGAGAAGGAGAAGAGTGTTCAGGACCAGGGTAACCTTCCAGGAGCTACATGAGCTGGAGATTATAGAGTGCTATGGGGTGGACAGGGACATACTGCAAGAACTTACTGAGCTCTGCCACCCTCAACTTAGGCTAAGAGCCAACAGAGGGGAACCCATCCCAGTGGAAACAAAGGTATGTGTAGCCCTTATGATAATAGCCACAGGTACCTTCCAAAGACCAACTGGGGATATGATGAGGGTCTCACAGGCATCAGCATCTAGGGTACTCCACCAGATCCTGGATGCTATGCTACCACATGCCAGTGAGCACATATATCTTCCTCTCACCCCTGAGGTGATAGCCAGCAATATGCAGCAGTTCTACCGAGTAGCACATTACCCTGAGGTACTGGCTACCATAGATTGCACTCAAGTACACATCAAGGCACCACCCAGTGAGGAGAGTAAAATCTAGGTCAACCACAAAGGGTACCACTTCAACTGCCAGGTCGTGTGCAATGCCCAGGGCATTATCATGAATTTGTATATTGGCAGCCCTGGCAGCTATCATGACTCCCATATCTGAAGTGCATCACAGCTGTACCAAATGTTTGCTAGGGGGGACATCCCACACAGCCATTTACTGGGGGATGCTGGCTATGCACTGGAACTGTGGATGATGACACCCAACAGAAATGCGCACACACCATGGAAGAACACCATAGTGAGGCACATGCACAAACTAGGAACATCACAGAGTGTGTGTTTGAGCTTCTGAAGTCATGGTTCCGATGCCTTGATATATCTGGCGGAGCCCTGCAGTACTCTTCAGCCACATGTGCACATATGTTCACAGTATGTGCCATGCTACACAATATGATCCTGCAGAAGCAGCTGCAGCAGGATCAGCATAGGGAAGGGATACACAGCCCCCCACCAGTGCCTAGGTCACCACAACCACACTCACAAGAGGACTCAGAGGAGGAGCCCCTGATGATGTCCCTGCAGGCAGACATAGGCGTGACCAGTATGCACTGACAATGGCTAAGAGAAAACACATAGCACATTCACTGACAAGCTAGGGCCCAAGGGGCTGACACCTTACCCCTACTCACATACATAGAGTAAAATAGCTGATGCCAGGCAACTCGCACAACCTGTACCTATCCATGTTTGGCTGTGTACCACTTGCATCACACAGAATCAGCCCTGAACTACAGTTCTGTCAACTGCTGCATTCTCAAGGTAAGTCTCTATCCTACACAGTAATTGTAAGGAGTACTATAATAAGGTATCATATGTATGGATCTGTTTCTGTTATGCAAGGAAATATAGTGGGATATTTGGCCAGAGTTAACATCCACATGGGACAACTCATACCCAGTCCAATAGTATGTGTTCCTTAATTTTCACTAGGCCTCATGTTTGGAACATTCACATCAGGCAAGGGAGATGTTAAACAGTGGGCACACATGTTATGTGGACTACTGTCTACCAAAGTTGATCATGTGTTGTTGTTCCCCCACCCCCAACACAGTGTACCCATATAACCGCTTTAACAGAAAATCACCTATGGTATATCAGTGGACCAGGCAATCTCAGGGCTGTAACATAGATATTGCTCACACATTGTATGTCTCTGTTCATGCAGGATAACAATGTTCATATGTATGTTGTTGATTCTGTGATGAATGTCTCCTCTCTGTCTAGTGACCTGTGTGGCTCAGTGGACTTGGGAAGCTACCATGGGTGATGGTGTTGATGGTGCTAATCTGGAATTACTCACATCTTTTGCATGTAAGGTAGTAATATCTTGGTGTTTTCACAGAATGTCATGCCTCCCAACCTCTCAGTGCAAGAAATATGGACAAAGCCTGAAAGACTGGGAGGACAAATTCACAAACATATGCACAAAGTTTAAATATTGGTCACATAAACCTTGATGGAAATAAAGGTGTTGCAGTAGTACATATATTCCAATGGATATAAAGTCTGACACACAAATGTTTGTCTGAAGTTAGTAGAATGTATTGATGTCAACATTCAATAAAGGACCACAAGACCATAAATGTGTGAAGAACAGACCAAACATATGAGGTAAAACTCTGAACATTCTGTGAAAAAAAGGACAGTTGAGAGGTATGCAGACTGTCAATCTGTTGGTGGTGTAACATTACCAACCTCGGTCATATATTTAGTACAGCAGACAGCTGGGGAATGCCCTAGACATTTGGAGTGAAGTCCAGTGCTGCAGGAACAAGGGCAGATGTTAATGTCTGTAACATACAAAATCCAGGACTGGAATACAGGTAGGTGTGGCCTGGACTCACTTTAGAAGTTATGACAGTCTCACTGGGCATGCCTGTACACTTAGTAAAAATGAGCACAATTCTGTTGGCTCTTCATTGAAATGACCTGTTATGTATAACTATCTATACATACAGAGATATACGTATACAGATCCGTTTGTCAGTATCTCTTTCTCACATGCATAGTATATCTATCCCTATGTAGTGTCAGAGAGATATATACTGATATATATTAAAATGATACATAGACTCCCCCATATATCTACATAACATATATACATATCATACATGCACACACACACACACACACACACACACACACACACACACACACACACACACACACACATACATACAGCTACATTTACATATATATCCCTGTTATATACAGAAATATGTGAGTGCATGTCTGAATTGTCCGACATACCCTAATAATGGTGAGAAAACTGCAATATCACACATCCATAATGTTGCTCAAAAGATCCAAACTAAGGGCACAACAGTACATAATCCACTTACCTACAGACCCCTATGCTTGCTGGATGTCACCACATACACAGACACAGGTGAACAGGTGGTGTAATGTATAATATTGTTGACGCACATATGGACAGGGCACATTGTCCCTGTCCACAGTGTTGCCTATCTAACCACAAACGGCCACATATGGCCATACTGGTAACTGTACACACATAGCTAGGATAACAACAGTTATCTCACTGCTAGGATACTAGATGCAGATAACAGTATAAAGCAATATCATTCTGCAGGCCACAGATGCTGTTCAACACAAGCCTAGTTTGTGTAATGCACAAGTACTGTGCGTGCAATCCCATATACAACAGACTTAACTTGTGGCACATGTGATAAGTATTGTGATCTATAGTGTGTAAGCCCATATGAGTAGGAGGTCTAATCTCACTGCAACCCATTTTGTGTGTATATGTATACACCCCTGCAAAACAACAGACATGCCCTCATGGGCTATCCAGCAGCAATTGTTATGCACTTTTTGGGCCCATAACTTGCTGCTGGCTTCCAAACTGCCCTCTTCTACAAGGTCTGATGATGTCAGCTGCCTTAAGACTACCAGCTGACAGTAGAGTATCAGATGTAAGCTGTGATGCATGTGATAAGGACTGTGATTTATAGTATATAGACCTAGATAGGTAGGGATTCTAATCTCACTCTGGCCAACATGGTGCACGTGTATCTCCATATGGCATATGTATGATAAACTTTGTAAATTAGACATAGTTAGGGTTTTGCATTATTTTACTTGTAGTGGGTGATGTGCCCCCCCCAAATGACAGACCACAACAGGGCTTGCTGATATCAACAGGCATTATATGTTCTAAACTGGTAGTATTAACAGATATGAGTTGTGTTGCATGCATCGGGTACTGTGATCTGTAGTGTGTACCAGTATATAGGTAAGTGTTCTAATCTACATACAGCCAACTTGCCGTATGTGTGTACCTTGGCATGTTTTGTATGCAGTGAGTGGAAGTGATGCTAGCCTGAATGTGGCCATGTTTGTATGTGAGGCTGTTACAGCAGTATCCATCATGTTATGGAGCCATAGGACATGTGAACTTAACTAACATAATGGCCATACAGTCCTCACAACCAGAGACATCTGTATACCCCTCGGTACAGGACCAGCACATATTGCCCCAGTGCAAGAGGGACTCAGGCAGATGTCATGTGTTGAGATGACGGCTGCCCAGCCAATCAAACAGATAGCATGTGCTGAGGTGGACTGAGGTGCTCTGTGTACCATTAGGCAGGGACTGTTTCAAGGGTGTGTTTATGTCTGCTAGACAAATGTCTCCCACAATGCATGCAGTACTAATGTCACATAGGTTAATCTTCTTACAGTGAGTCATCCATCTACTATGCTACCTACAGATAGGAAGCCTACTGGCTCCAACAAGGGCACTCCTTGCCCTGTAGCTGACCTTATCACAAATTATGAATGCATAAGTACACTGACTGCTGCCATTGTCCTTGGTAGACTGTGATATAGATGTGAACCCATGCAGCCATGCATGTATACTGCTGTTCCTTGCAGAAGTCATATTTCTGCTGTGCTGCCATATTATGCTGTGCTGCTTCACTGCCACCATGTGTCCATAGGTTACCCCCCCCCAGACTCCTGGAACAGAGACATACACAGGTCCATGACATACCTGTCATTGTGTAACAATACTGCCAGTACAATATCACACAACATAAGGTCCACAAACATATCTTGCATATTCATGACACATGCTTGCACACAGTGTATGTTGGTGACCACTACAAATGGCATGGCAAAACAATATTGTATTACACAAGTATATGTCAAGTAATATAGTCAACCCATGCATCAGGCACATAGCTTCATTCCCTGCATCGATGGGAAGGATGACAGGGATGTGGCACATGTATCATCACTTGCACATGGTGATGTGTGGGGGTGATGGAGGCCTACGCTGGTCAAAACGGTTGACAGCATGTGTGTGAGTCAGGAAGGGGAGTGGGTTAGATATACCATGGAGAGGTGCCGTGTGTGTCTGTAGGTGACCTGCATGTGACAATGGTGTGCGAGTGTGTGCATTTAAACAGTCAAACTCAGTGCTAACCATACACATGTGTATGTTGGACAGCTGTGGACCATACATGGTAGAGTTGACAGTTCACTATCTCCAGCCCTGAACAAGGGAACTGGCTCTGCCAGGATTTGCACTGGTGCCACCATGCCCAAGGTCAGACGTGGTCCTAGTACCTTACGGTGACGTCTGTCTGCTGGGACTGTGTCCCCCACAGGAACACCTAGGACCATGTGCCCATAGCCTGCCACATCGTGTTGTGGACAGCACGCTCCCCTCTGTAGCACTGGATGTGCTGATACTATGGGAGCATAACTGTGTATGTCCGCATGGACTCTCAGCAGATGGAGTTGCTGGCCTGTATCAATGGGACCGATGCCCAAATCAAACCTCGTGTTCCAGCACAGACATTGTGCAGTCCAAGACAGACACTCTTTCAGCCCACTGTCTGTCCACAGCATTAGTGAACCAATCCAGGGTGTCCCCAGTGTGGTGGAGACAGTCACGAATGTCAGACTGTTCTGCATCCAGAACCCTAAGCATATATCTGGTGTTCCATTCAGAATGTGTCTGTGCCTCCATAACAGTCTGAAACATGCACCGTGTGACCCGTGATGTGACAACAGGTGGTGAATGGACAGCAGTTCTCCTATGAGCACACTGTCAATCCACATGTGTGGGACCTCGCAAGCTCTCAGGCTATGGCCAGTATCTACACTCACTGAAGCCATAGTTACCACATTGGCCTATTCAATGTCTCCACCATCTGACTGTCCAATCTTTGAGGCCTGTGGCGATTGTGTATTTGTGGGCATATTGACTGTGTACAGTCACATTGGGAGAAGATGAGGGATGTCAAGCTCTGGGACATATTCAGCCCCTGACAACCCCACCTGTGCCTCACTATGGCCACCATCATCATCAGAGTCTGAAGAGACACTGACATCAGGTTGTGTGAGGGAAAGACCCCAACCCCCCGGTCACCTGTGGAAACCAAGACAAAAGCAGTACATTACTACCTGCACTATTATGTATGGAAAGTCCACAAAGAGAAATAATAATGAGGCTCTACAACTGAATTACCAGTCTCACATCTTCTCATCTCTGCTTTCATGCACAACAGACTTCCTCACATCAAAATACACATTTGACTCAAGGCCTTTATAACAAGCGCATCAGGTAAATCACCTGACACTTGGCCAGTGCAAAGTACCTTTTAGGTATGCAATATGGCACGATACCTGATAAAACAACACATAAAACCCAGTACACCTATCTTAACAAATATATACAAGTTTCAATGGCTAAGGTATGTACCTTCGACCTTTCAGCATGTACAAGGCATGTCAGATTAATTGCCTCATGTACACCAGAAGGCTTATTCGCTCTGAACTATAACTACAAAAATGATTCTGCTCATTCAACTACACTCCTGTGATTACCCACTCTAGGAAACCTAGGTATCTGTTCCAGACTTGAACATACAAATATTCTACTCTGTTACACACATTATGTATACATAGGGAATTATCCTGGCCTTTTCATTTAATAGCATATATATGTTCCATAACAAAACAGTATCAAGCTTACCAGGAGCAGGACCATGGCCTTGGACAACTCCTGACAGACCTGTAAAAATGTGATGGTGAGGTAATTTCAGTACCACTGCATGTTGCAGCACAACAAGGTAATGCCTGCATATATCTTACATGTAAAGTTGCTACTATGTTACTTGATGTATTGGTGACATTCTGAGTATGAGTGTAAAACTGAGCTTAAACTCCACCCCACAGCACATAGACCTGACACCCACATAAAGGTATGTACAGCCTGGCAGAATTACTGCTACAGTATTACAATGTTGAACACAGTAAGCTTACCTTAACGCTCCTCTGCTGTGGATACTGTGGCACCCACCTACACAATATATGGTGTGATGGATACCTGGGAGCTGTTATGTGTCCCTATGGTCACCAGGAATTCTTCAGTGGCATTAGTGGTTGTTTCATTGCAGGGCCTCCACCAGTGATGGCACGATCCCTGGCTACATCAGCTTCCCTTCATTGTGCAGCATTCACCATGTCCATAGCATAGTGTTGGACCTGCTCGTATGTCCTGTCCTGGTGCCCAGTGCCATTCACATCCCGGACAAGGTCTGCCCACAATGCAGTCTGCTGTTCCCTGTTATGCCTCCCTGTGGATAAGAGGATGTGATGATGCTGCCATAGTCCTTACAGTATTAGTTCATTCTCTGCATCTGAGAAGGGGCCATGATGTCTGCAATGCATTAGTCCTGAAACACACCAAAAGAGAAACACATTACAGGATCAAATACATGGATGTCCACGATGTACAGATACAGCAAGAACAAAATGGCTGGCACTATCCACTGTTTGCTCACACATGTAATACCCTACAACATACTACATGTGTGGCTACAACCAAGATAGTATCATTACTGAGGTAATTCCCTGTGTGCCATGAGTGATTCTGCTGTATGATCATACACCCAACACTTCATTCCACTGTAGTGTGTCCCCTAAGGCCAGCCACAAAATAATATGTCATATGAGCAGTGCCATACAAAACATAGTGTGCTATTATTACCACTATATTGGGAGAGTCCAACAACACCAGTGTGCCACAATGACAAAATACAGTTCCACCCTGATATACTGTACGTCCCCTGTATGTGTAAGACATCAGCATATCACTGACATGTCATTACCACAGGTCTAAGACAGGCTTACTGCTACAATCCCTATTACCCATACCTCTATCCTCCTATCTGCATCCTGTTATACTCAAAAAACACTTACATACCTGGTGGAGTGCAGTATTCATTTGTTTTAATGTGCTACTAGTAATGTTTCAGTGTGAATGTTTACCTATTGCCACTTGATTGCATTTTAACATGCTTTTCTTTAGCAGGTAATTGCCTCTAAACCAATCTGTGACTCTGATATGCTAATTGCAGCCAAAACAGCTGGGTTGTACTATCATTAGCCAGAGACATGCAACCACTGTGCGATATATAAGGCCTTCATGAAGTACAGGGACCCATTCTTAGCTATTGAGATGGACAGTACTGGGGTGAGGAGACAATTCATCATCACAGAGGGTAGGTCTGTAGCAGAAACCTTTACATAGAGCTGTGTGTACCACAGGCTGCAGCTACTGCTGCAGGTAATAGACATAGGCTGTGTGTGTGAACACTTTGAAGGACAACAAGCTGTAGGTGTTTCTGCATCAGCCTTGTTATAGAGGAAGAGCCAAGGTGAGGGTACCCTTTACACTCCAATTACGGCATGTGTTTAAGGTACGTATGTTAAGCAACTGTGCCAATAACAGAGTACTAGATGACCAATAATAATGCTATACGGATATGTGATGTGTGTGTTCCTACTTGTAGTCCTGTGACATCCAGCACTGTAAATCAGTTATTTAGTTTGCAATGCAATGCTTTGTGTGGATAATGAGTGCATGAGTCATTCATTAATTGCTGTCATCACAATAATGTAATTGAAATGCAATACAACACTGGATTTGAACCCAGGACTGCGTGTGGCAAAATGCACTGTATGCAAGGCATTTAACAGACTAAGCTACTGCGTCACTGCTACTGCAGGTGTATTTGAAAATATATGTGCACACATACAGCCTGTGGCATACATTTTTACATCCATCAGTATGTCCATGGCTTTATATAGATCTATTTTTGCACCTGAGTTCCATTTGAATATGTGCTTTGCCATGAATGCCTTAGCAGGTAACTTTCTACATGTTGCTGATAAATGGGCAAATTTACCTGCTATCACAGGCCTCAGCTACATCCATTATCATGTCAGCTGTCAAGTGGTGTACTATTGCACCAGAGTCCAAGGTACAACTCATGTTTTCCATTACTTTTTATTCCAGTTTGCATGGTGTGGCATGGTGTGCAGCTCTGCTGAAACATGCCTAATGATTTCAATTAGCAATTAATATGTTTTGTTTAAACCACCATTTCTTATTAAGAGGTGGTTGGGTGGTGGGTTAATGCGTGTGCTGCAGGTGTGATAGGCTTGGGTTAGAAACATGGCATAGGTGTTTATTTTGTACATGTGGCTTACAATGTTAGAAACGTATATAGTCATTATCGTTCTATTTAGCTGAGCTTAGTGAAGCTGCGCAATGCAGTGTATCATGTAGTACTACACTAAAAAATATAAAGTAAAGAAAAAAAGGGGAGATAGGAAAGTGGTGAAATGGGGGCAAGCAGGGGTAAAAACATATTAAAAGGCAGGGAGAGATGTGCAGGAAGGGTGTAGGAAAGAACCATAGCTATCCATTTCTTTTAAGGCAACAACTGTACACTTTGACAGATTTGTAGATGAATTTGGATTCTCAATCCCCAGAATCCTGAGAGAGAGGGATGAGGATAACATAACTGCATTGTAAAGCTAATTGGACCGAATTATGTGTGTCCATTTGTCATGTGTGTGAAATGGAGAGCTATGTATGGGACGATATTTTTTTTTGGGACAGGTGCTCATTTTTTTTTTTTTTTAAGGTGAGAGAGGAATATTAGTGAAGGCACATATGTACGTGTGGGGGAGGTAAGATGGGTAGATGAGGATACATTTGCAAACAGACAAGACAAACAAGACATCAGACAGGAGTGGTGTGTGACACATAAGAAGGGCAGACACCTTGGATAGGGAGGGTATTGTGGAATCTGAGTCCCATTTGTCTCTAGACAGCAGCAGCATGATTCACACCCCATCCCATGGGACTGTTGGCACTGCTCCATCACTGCCCCGATGGTGGCTGTGCTGGAGGCTGGGCACCAGGGCATGGCTACCCCACCAGGGTGGACAGCATGCCCTCAATCCAGTGCAGGCAGTGGTCATAGCCAAACTGGAGTATCCTGCACACCAAGACTGGCAGCTCTACCCAGCTGACAACAGCTCCTCTGCCACTGCTCCCAGAGGGGGACTGGGCCCCATCCCCTGGGGCAGTACCACCCGACTCTGCATATGGTGCAGGGGGATTAGATGGGGCACCACCGGTCTGGGTCCCAGATGTGCTGGGACCTGGTGCCATGGCCAGTTGAGGCAAGGTAGGAGGAACAGCCGGAACCTGCCCACCTTAACATACTGTGGTAAATGAGGTACAGCAATAAGTTAAGGTTAGTAATAACCAAACCATTGTTAGCAGTAACAGAATCAAACATCATATTTATTTATCCAAATACATATTAATGCACATTATGTGCAACACAACATAAAGTAACATAACAGTCAGTATGGTAACAGCATGCCAGTAGAAAGTAAATCATACAGCCAACAAAACAGTTAGTTTAACAAATATGTTAACACTACATCTTAATAAAACATAACAGTAATCAACCACATTTTCCAAAATATAGTTAGTGTAACAAATTATGTTATTATTAAATCATAATAAAACATAAACATAATGAAACATATTTTTCCAAAGTATAGTTAGTTTAACAAAATATGTTAATATTAAATCATAATAATAAATAACGGTAATAAATAAATGAAGATAAGGGGTGGGGAGAGAGAGAAAAACATTCCATTACTGTCATTGCAGATTATATCCCTGAAAACACTGACATATATACTCTACAGGTGTGTAGTGTTAGCTTTGAGTACAGGTATCATAATTCTTCTGTAGCTGATGTAGCAAGTACATACCTCTCAAGCTGTTAGCATGGGTTAGTATGGGCCAAGCAATAAAAAATGCAGGTACACCACGACACAGAACACTTTCACATAATGTAGACTTATATAACTACCCAGGAGTTCTGCAAATGGATTTGGTAATACATTGCATTCCAGGTAATACTTTATTTACAAATCATGTGACAAATGGATTAGTCTGGTTTAAGTACATTACAAGAAATCGTGACACTTGAGAGGCATGTTTGTGTACAGTAAGTAAACTAGACAGCTGTCATGCCTTATTTGGTAGGCATGGGAGTAGAACCCAATAACTGTGACTGCAGGGTCTTCTGCAAATAATGTATTAATAGACTGCAGCAACTTAGTACAGACATGCAAGGGCTACAGCCACACTGGGATTCAACAGCTTTATTTATGAATCAACAATGCAGATGAACAGATTCTTGGTATTCACATTAACATTCTTTAAAATCTAACACAATACCTGCTCATAATATGGACTACCTGACCCATATATTTGTTGTGTTCCTGCTGAGAGAGAAAATGTGAGAATTATGTGACTGATACTAAAACTTTAGTGCTACATACCACTGGATTTGAACCCAAGACTGTGTGTGGCAAAATGTACTGTATACAAAGCATTTAACAGACTGACCTACTGAGTCACTGTTGATTACTGAGTGACTGATGCTTACCTGTAGATCACCTGGAACTATACTATGAATTGAGTAACACAAGTTACAGGACCTTCCTCTGGCATTCTAATACTACTGCAGTGTTATACTAGACTGCAGTGACAGTAGAACACACATGCATGGAATACAATCATATTGTATACATTAACAAAGTTGCATTTTAGAATCAACTCTGCTAGTGACCACATTTTATTGTTATTGGTTTGAAATATCTGTGAAGTCCACACACAATAACTGCCCATGGACTGGGCTACCTCACCCATATACCTTCATTACCTGCTGTCTGAGGTAGAGAGAGCATTATGTGACCAATATTGGCCTGGAGACAGCCTTGGACATTACTGTGAGTTCTGCAATACAGTTGGCAGGCCATTAGATTTGCTGGCTACAGCAATTACAGTGTTACACTTGACTGCAGCAACCTTGCCATAGACACTCAATGCATACAGCTCTACTGCAATGGTTATGACAACACAATCCTGCTGAGCAACATGTTGCTTACTGTTACTGGTATTGTTATTGTTTTATTGAAATACAGTTCTTATTGTTCATTTATTACACTGCAGCTCTATACCTCTAATTGCATATTTATTGCACTACAGTTCTACTTGCCCATTTATGGTGAGTTCCCTTGCCACATGGTCCCACACCTCTGAATTACACTCTGATCCCTGGAATCCACCTTACATCAGCCGGGGTTCATGGTTTTTAACAAGAAGCCTGACCATGACCCTGGACTCCTGAATGCCCCTCCTCTGTTCCCAAAAGTGGCCCCCTTCACCAACACCCCCAGCCATGCCAACAGTTGATTGAACTCCAATGACTGTTGTAGAATTCCCACTTATTGGGCTTAATATAGGCTATTTTGCTGACCTTCATCAACATTCAAAAAAGTGCAGCATCACTTAACAGCTTGCAAACGAGCTAAGCCAAGTCAAGCAGTGTGAAAACTCGCACAACTGGGGTTTTAATGAGGCTGAGCACCGCGCAAACACTGGTAGCTGTTAACATGTTTATGTACTCTTATCATGAATGAGCAGTGCTTAGCAGAGTGCAGCAGTGCCAAAATTCACAATAGTTTCATAAAATTAAAATAAAATATTATATTCCTTTACATGTCCTACCTCTTATGGACTCAAACCCAGGACCTACTACACATTAGACTGTAACTCTACCATGTAGCTAGATGGATGTCATAAAACTGGCATACCTTCACATATACTACTAGTCTATCTGTTAGTGTTGCTGAACACCATGCTGTTCCATGCAAACACACTTAAACACAACTATAAATAAATAATTACATCCGGTTTCTATTTTTAGATGTCTGGCAGATGTCGGGTATGTATATATGAGCTCCGCTAGACTCTGCTGTGCTCCTCACTGCGCAAACAGAAAAGAAAAGTAAATAAAATAAAACCTTTATTATGATAATTAATTACATCCAGTTTCTGCCAGGTGTTAGCTGTCTATATGTGAGCACAGCTTGGCATTGCTGTGCTCCGTGACATGCAGTAAAAAAAAAATTAATTACAAAAATCATAACACGTCATAGCAATGACATATTATACAACTGACGCACTTCACAACATTACAACAGTGGTGGAGAGAATTACAGGGTGCCTCACACTCATCTTAGCTGATACACCTCTACCTACACTGAGTCAATATCTGTGTTCCTTGGGTCTTCCTCAGCAGCGCTCCATCATTAATATGCATGGCATGCTGCCGAGGGGGAACCATGGCTGTGTACATGGATACATTTTGTGTAGGCTCTACGCTGTACTTACATGGATTTTATTATTTTATTAAATCCTGGGGAATGTGTTTAAAAAATATGTACATAAACCCAGACAAGTATATTGTGTGGTCCTATGGAAGTATTATTTTTAGCCTTTGACAAGGCTTCTAAGAGGTATTCTCAGGTGATTTCAATGGAAACTGAATTTTTAGGGATACTAGGGGCAATGATGTGAGAGCATGGGTAAAGCTAATATTAAACTTGTCTGCTAGTATATTAGATAAATCCTTGGGACTGGAATTTGTGTCATTATCATGGATGAGCTCTTTGCACTGCTGGGCATAATTATTTAATTTTCTGAGATAACTGTAGAAAGATTTGTGGTTTCCTTGGGCATATAGTGACCTTAAGCTTGTACACTGATTTACATTTTCTAATAGTAGTTATAAATTCCTCACTTGCATGTTTCAGTGTGGTCTTGATATATGGGAATTAATGCTTCTTATGATTTTTCATCATTTCCTTTCTTTTGTTATACAGTTTATTAATACAGGAGATACCCCAATTACATCCACCTTAGGAACGAATCATAACCGTAACCCCACAAATACTATATATTGTACTTCCATTAACAACTAAACAATTTGAAAAAAATCAAGATAACTGGAACATAGCCAAATCTAAAAGCTTATAATAAAAATTAATTTCAGTTGACAAGGAACCCCATTTGATTTGAGAAATGAACACACACACACACACACACACACACACACACACACACACACACACACACACACACACACACACACACACACACACACACACACACACACACACACACACACACACACACACACGCACACACGCACACACACACACACACACACACACACACACACACACACACAAACACACACACACAGAGGCAATGACTAATCTGGTTTCCCACGTCGTCCTGCCTGTAGTCTGAATCATAAAAGTGAATCAGTCTACTGATATGTATCATACAGACAGACAAACAGGCAGACTGACTGACCTGATAATCCTCAAAGCACAGGGTAGTACAGCATATAGGCTGGGAAGTCCAATCTTTAGACTTCAGAAGTGAAATGCCTTCATACAAGTACGGTTCTGGTGAGTTTGACACCATTCATTTGCATCTTTATGGAGTATGAGAGGAGAATCAGGGAAGTTGTGGTGTCGAAAACCTCCTTAAAACAATACCATTTGTAACCAGAAAGGCTATACCTATTGTAGAAATACTTCAAATGCATGTGTAGTATGATCCCTGACACTCGATGGAATGTAGGTTCCGCCAATCAAGAGCCACACAACTTTTGTCAGCATGAGAGCCCAAGAGGAACTGGGTATTTCCAGAGCAGAGCCATGTGCGGTCATGGAAAAGATAAGCAACAGTTTTATTTCAATCCCTCTGCTCCAGCCAAAAGCATCTAGCTCTCCGGGTGGTGTGTGGTCCCTTCTAAGTCCTGTGTGGAGACATAGCCGGTCCCTCTAGTTGAAACCCTGTAAGGCTAATGATATCCTACTGAATAGTAGGGAAACTCAATCCTAGAAGCCCCTCAGGATCTATCTGGACCCTCTACAGTCAGCCTCCCAGTCTTCTAAGTCCTGTGTGGAGACATAGCCGGTCCCTCTAGTTGAAACCCTCTAAGGCTAATGATATCCTACTGAATAGTAGGGAAACTCAATCCTAGAAGCCCCTCAGGATCTATCTGGACCCTCTACAGTAAGCCTCCCAGTGTAGGTGTTATCCTACAGTATATGTATTGATTTACCTTTAACCTTGTGAGTGAGATAACTTGGAATTACTAGGGACTGCATTAAATTTTATTCTATTTTGTAAGGGCCTGCACACCCGTGGACCTACCCCTCCTACCATCTCTTTTTTAACTTATCTCCCTTTTCACCTACTATCCTAGTGGAATCTGTGTTTTCCCTACGTCATCCACTAGGGGGCAGCATATCTTAGGCTTTGGAATACCATCTCTCACTGGTTGTAGAAACCAACGAGCTCTGTAGACCAGCTAAACTCGGATATCAGTGCTTGTACTCTCTATTTATGTACTTACCCCCCACCCCATGTTTCCTTCACAATAGGAATTATCCCAGGTAAGTCTGGGAGTTTTTTTTTTTACTAAATAGACACCTTTGACTATCACCTCTTTTGTTTTTCCTACTGGCACCTCTGATTATCCCTCTGTATAAACTTCCTTTCCTGCCTTTTGGCACTCTCTATAAAAGTCTCTCTCTCTGTTGTACAACTATTTTACTTAACCATCCCCCCAGCACAGCTATACCTTTGTTCTCCTGTTTTCTCTGCTACTTAGTAACAGCTTATGTCTCTTACCTTTCCCATGCCTGTATTTCATTTTAATGAATTTTAATATACATACAGTCCCTCTCCATAACTGATTGCCTCTCAGCCTCTCTCAGCTGAAACCGCTCCGTTAAGCCCTACGGGCTCACACCGTTCCCTACCCTACCCCCAATTCCCACCCACCCCCAGGGGTCCTACACTTATACTTCCCTAACCAAACCCTCTCTCTCTTCCAATCACTTCCATAATTCACCCCACCCCATATACTTTAGCCACACCCCTACCCTCCAACACTCACTCACAATTAAGCCACTCATTAGAGTACCTCTACCATATCCTCCTACTTTTAACTTGTATATCTTAGTACCCTCTCTTTTATCTTCTTGTATCCTCTTATCTTCTTCTCTTCCACATCTTACTCCATCTTTTATCCATTCACTCAAGTTCTTATTTTATTATTTCCTCAAAGATGCCTCTCCCTAATCTAGCGATTTTAACACTTGCAATTATACTCTTAACTACCCTCTTCTCAGCCTACCTTCTTACCTCCTTTGAAAAACCGCACTTTTATCAGCTTAACCATTCCCACAAACAAACTACAATATATACACACATATCCCTACATAGACATTCTAACATAACTTCCACTCCCAGATACCTACTACCTAAATACCACAGACTCTCCCATATTAAACAAAACCTACCCTCAGACAAAAAATTGAAACTTCTAACTTACCTTAGAAATAATCCTGCAACAAACACAAATAACCCCTCCTTAATAGATGGTGACATCCACCCCAACCCTGGCCCTACCAGCCCTACTATCCAAACAACTCACCCTAAACTCAATAATTCTCTCCTTATAGGGCATCTGAATATCCAAAGCATCAATAATAAAGTACCTCACCTTCATGCCCTCCTAGCTATTCACTCCTTTGATATCCTCTGCCTCACTGAGACTTGGTTAAAACCTGAAACAAAAGATAATGAAATTATTCCCCAAGGATATAGTATAGTAAGACTAGACCAAACAAAACTTAAAGGTGGTGGAGTAGCAATTCTATTTAAAAATGGACTTCACATCTCTACCCTACCATCTTATGCAACCCAGGATAGCAACGCAGAAGTCCTCATAACTAAGCTCCAAATTAATGCTAACAAATCTTTATACATTATCTGTATTTACATACCACCTGGCAATAATATAACTACAGTAGAGGCTTTTCATAGCTGGGTGTCTTCTACTTACCCCCAAGAAACAATAATACTAGGCAACTTTAACATTGACTGGAAAAGTGTTAGTGCTGAAAATCCTACCTTTCATATCAACCTCCATGGCTTTAACAAAACCATAACCTCTACAACAAGAATTAACAAACCTAATAAAAAAGAGAGTACCTTAGACTGGATACTCATAAGCAAAGTGAAACAAACTTACAAAGTAGGAACCCTGCCAGATGATGTAAGTGATCATTCTTTGACCTACATCACAAGAGAAAAGAAAGATTTTCCAAACCCCCCCACCTTTAGGATAGCACGCTCTACTAAACACTTTAATGCAGAATTATTTGAAACTGAGCTCAGAGCATGCAACTGGAATCCTTTAAAATCCCTTTCACTTGAAGAGGCAGTAAAGTATTTTAACACTACTTTCTTATCTATTCTTGATCAGCATGCTCCTATACGTTCCATCAGAATGAAGTCCAACCCAGCCCCTTGGCTCTCAAATGAAACTAGAAATCAAATTCTACTTAGGAACAAAGTTTGGGCCAAATGGAGATCTAACAGAAATAGCTCTGATCATCTCCATTTTAGGCAGCTTAGAAATAGTACAAAAAAGGCAATACTTACAGACAAAAAAAACTACTACTGTAAACTTCAACAAACTCATCAAAATAATCCTCAAAAGTTCTGGTCTTGCATAAATAAGCTCCTTTCCCCAGGTAACTCCCGAACACCCACTCCACTTGATGCAGATCCAAACACTCCACATCAAACTGCCAGTACCTTTAACTCTTTCTTCACTGAGACTATACAATCTCTAGCTAGGCAACTTATCTCTGAAAACTCTAACCTTCCCATCAATTTACCATACTCTTACTCTAACTTCAAACTACAACCCATCTCTACTTCTCTCATCTATAAATTTATTCATAAACTCAAGCCATGTACTCCATCCGCCGACAAACTTCCGTCCCAATATCTCCAAATAGCAGCTAAAGTAATTGCCTACCCTATATCTATACTTATAAATAGGACAATCCAAGAAGGAACCATCCCAGATATTTGGAAAATCTCCCATATTATCCCCTTACATAAAGGTGGGAACTCTAATGAGTACTCTAACTATCGGCCAATTGCTCTCTTATCACCCTTAGCGAAAATTCTGGAGAAATGCATTCACCAACAACTTTTACATCATCTCTCTATACAATACTTAATAGCAAGCTGTCAGCATGGCTTTAGGCCATTACATAGTACCACTACTGCCCTCCTATCCTTCACAGATACCATCAATAGAACCCGCAACAAAAACATACTCTCATCTGCACTCTTCATCGACCTCTCTAAAGCTTTCGACATGGTTAACCATACCCTCCTAATCAATATTCTTGAATCTCTCTCCTTTGATTCTCTGGCTATTAAATGGTTTAGATCATACCTCAGCAATAGGCAACAGGCAGTTCTCTGGGAAAATCAAATTTCTTCCTTTTTACCTGTCACTATCGGGGTCCCTCAGGGGTCCACTTCTTTTCTCTTTATTCATTAATGATCTACATGTAGCAATTCCTCAAGCCACCTGTATTCAATATGCAGACAACTCCACACTAATATGCTCAGCAACCTCTCCATCTGAACTATGTTCTCTTACTCAAAATGTTTTCAACACTGTAGAAACATGGTTTACCAAATGTTGCCTCCTTCTTAATGCCAAAAAAACAAAACTCCTTCTCGTTACACCCACTACTAGGTCCACCCCCTTAGACTTCTCAGTCTCATCAAATAATGGCACTGTTATTTACCCTGACTTTACCACCAAACTATTAGGAATAACCATTGACAATAACCTCACATTTGATCATCATATAAACAACACCATTAAAATAGTCAACAGAAAAATAGGATCATTATATAGAATAAAACCATTTTTAACCACAACAGCCAGAGCCAAGATCGCTCACTCCCATCTTATCTCAACCCTTCTGTATGCCTCACCTATATTTACCAACCTCAAAAAAACTAACCTCAACAAATTAGCAACTTCCTACAATAATATTGCCAGATTCGCTACTGGCAATCCCTTCAGAACTCACCACTGTTCTAATCTTAGGCAACTAGACTGGCTGGAATTCCAAAACCATCTGATAATCCCCCAACTCACAATGGCCCACAAAATATTTTACCAACCCAATAATACTCCTATACTCTCAAAACTCTTAGTCCCATATAATAATCTGAACTCCTTACATTCTTCTAACAAACTCCTTGCTAGCATAGCAAAGTCTAATAATACAGCTGGTGACTCTCTGTTTACAAATACAGCAGGAAAAAACTGGAACCTGTTACCCAATGAATTAACACTAATTTCATCCTTGCCACTCTTTAAACAAAAGCTCAAAAAACACCTCCAAATGCACTGGCTATGCCCTTGTAGTAATCCTGACTAACAACCATCTCCACCCCTGTTTCTTCCTCTTCTAACCAAAGTTTCAAACATTTAAATACTCAATCTTGTATTATGACTGACACTATTTAAACTCTAATCAACTTATTGCTTATATCCTTGAACCTGTTGTGATCCATTGTACATAACTCTTACAGTATTATAACTGTTTTAGCTTACTTAAGCAATATTATGTTCACTGTTACTTTTCTTAATGTGTTCTGATCTCTGAAATGTATAAACTTCCTGTTCCATTTGGTTATTATAACTGTTTTAGCTTTCTTAAGCAATATTATGTTCACTGTTACTTTTCTTAATTGTGTTCTGATCTTTGAAATGTAAAAACTTCCTGTTTTATTTTGGTTTATTAATCCTGTATTTACCATGTAACAATATTTTTATATACTTTTTATATTTTTGTATATCTGTGTGGAGCTTTTCTCCCTGGGCCTCTACTGAAAATGGATATATATCCAGCTAGACTAGCCCGGTCAACAAATGTAAAATAAATAAAAATAAATAAATAAAATATAGTTCTCTGGCTATTACCCCAGACTTTGTGGATTTATTTTTGGGGCTGACATTTGCTCCATCAACTCAGACTAGAATGACAGAGCTACAAAATAATATAAAATGTTTTGCACATAAACATAAGTTGCAGTTCTTGATGCAATGAACAGTAAGTAATGATTTTTTTTCTGTGGTTAAAGCTAGAATTGTTTTAACTCTCACCCCCATCTGGTGCTTGCTATTTTTGAGTACTTATATGAAAAGGACATAAGAAACTTCTACAGTCATAATAAACACTTCAGTTTTAACACAAAACATGGTGAACAGCAGTTACTAGATTCTATATGTCCCAACAGGTCCATTCAGAGCATGAAACTGGACTAAGCTGGGGGCTTGGTTGTAGCTGACCGCAATACATATGTTTTTAAGGCATCTGGCATTAAATTCAAACTTCCCATGCAGTGTCATATGATCCCATATCTAAGAACTCAATATTGTATATCAAAAGATTGATATATGGCTTGACAACATACTGTCTGAGGGTTTTATTGACAAAATTTTACACGACTTTCTGATGGTTAAATTTTCTATAACCCCAGCAGTGTTTGGTATTCTGAAAATTCACAAGGAGTTGTCTAATCCCCCATATAGGCTAATCGTTTCTTCACATGGGCCCAAAACTGAGGGACTGGCCACATGGATTGATGTAAATTTAAAAACATGTTTTTTTTTTTTTACATTGCCAATAACAGTTTAAGAGACTGATGGCATTATCTTAGAATGTTTCATCATCTTGTTTCGGCTGTTCCTGTTAGGGGTCACCACAGTGGATCATCTGTTTCCATTTCTTCCTGTCCTCTGCATCTCGGTCTGCCACACCAACCACCTGCATGTCCTCTCTCACCACATCCATAAACATTATCTTAGGCCTTCCTCTTTTCCTGTTACCTGATAGTTTCATCCTTAGCATCTTTTTCCCAATATACTCAGCATCCCTCTTCAGCACATGTCCAAACCAACATAATCTTGCCTCTATGGCTTTGTCTTTAAACCTTCCAACCTGGGCTGACCCTCTAATATACTTATTCCTAATCCTGTCCACCTTCGTCACACCCAATGCAAATCTTAAAATCTTTAACTCTGCCACATCCAGCTCAAACTCCTGCTTTTTTGTCAATGCCACTGTCTCCAACCCATATAACAAAGCTGGTCTCACTACCCTGTTGTAGGCCTTCCCTTTCACTCTTACTGGCACTCATCTGTCACAAATCACTCCTGACACTCTTCTCCACCCACTCCATCCTGCCTGGACTCTCTTCTTCACCTCTCTTCCACACTCACCATTACTCTGAACTATTGCTCCCAAGTATTTAAACTCATCCACCTTCGCCACCTCTACTCCTTGCATCCTCACCATTCCTCTATCCTCCCTCTCATTCACACACATATATTCTGTCTTAGTCCTGCTGACCTTCATTCCTCTTCTCTCTAGAGCATATCTCCATCTCTCCAGGGTCTCCTCCACCTGTTCCCTACTCTCACTACAGATAACAATGTCACCTGCAAACATCATAGTCCACGGGGACTCCTGTCTGATCTTGTCTGTCAACCTGGTCCATCGCCATTGCAAACAAGAAAGGGCTCAGAGCTCATCCTTGATGTAATCCCACCTCCACGTTAAATGCATCCGTCACTCCAACCGCAGACCTCACCACTGTCACACTACCCTTGTACATATCCTGTACCACTCTTACATACTTCTCTGACACTCCCGACTTCCTCATACAATACCACAACTCCTCTCTAGGCACCCTGTTATATGCTTTCTCTAAGTCTACAAAAACACAATGCAAATTTGTATTTCTTAAACATTGCATTGGTTGTACTGCTGAGTTTTTTTTTCCCAGGCCTCCACTGAAAACCTTCTGACCTTCTCTGTACTTCTCCATCAACACTCTCAGAGCAAACATCACATCTGTAGTGCTCTTTCTCAGCATGAAACCATACTGCTGATCACTAATCATCACGTCACTTCTTAACCTAGCTTCCACTACTCTTTCCCATAACTTCATGCTGTGACTGATCAATTTAATCCGTCTGTAGTTACTACAGCTCTGCACATCACCCTTATTCTTAAAAATCAGTACCAAAACACTTTTTCTCCATTCCTCAGGCATCCTCTCACTTTCCAAGATTTCATAGATTAATACTAAGCTAACTGCCCTTGTGAGCCTTTTTAAGCCTAGCCAATTATCCCTTGTGAGACTCAAACCCTGCACCTTGTGTTTGTAAGGCAAACACTTTAACCATTAGGCCACTTTCCCAACTCATTAAGCAATCTGGTTAAAAACTCCACTGCCATTTCACTTAAACACCTCCATGCTTCCACAGGTATGTCACCTCGACCAAGAGCCTTTCCATTCTTCATCCTCTTCATAGCTATCCTTACTTCCTCCTTGCTAATCCATTGTACTTCATGATTCACTATCCCCACATCATCCAACCTTCTCTCCCTCTCAGTCTCTTCATTCATCAACTCCTCAAAGTACTTTTTCAATCTCCTCAACACACTCTCCTCGCTTGTGTGTATGTTTCCCTCATTATCCTTTATCACCTTTACCTGCTGCACATCTTTCCTAGCTCAGTCCCTCTGTCTAGCCAATTGGTACAGGTCCCTTTCTCCATCCTTAGTGTCCAACCTTTCATACAACTCTTCATGTGCCTCATCCTTAGCCTTCGCCACCTCTCTCTTTGCCATGCACCTCAACTCCTTATACTCCTGTCTACTTTCTTCATCTCTCTGACAATCCCACTTCTTCTTTGCCAACCTCTTTCTCTGTATACTCTCCTGTACATCCTCATTCCACCACCATGTCTCCTTGTCATCCTTCCTCTGTCCAGATGTCATACCAAGCACCTTTCTAGCCATCTCCCTTACTAGCTCTGCTGTAGTTACCCAGCTATTTGGTAACTCTTCACTGCCACCCAGTGCCTGTCTTAACTCATCCTTGAACTCCACCTCACACGTACCCTTTTTCAATTTCCACCATTTGATCCATGGTGCTGCCCTCACACTCCTCCTCCTCTTCTTGATCACCAACGTCATCCTACAAACCACCATCCTGTGCTGCCTAACTACACTTTCCCTGGTCACCACTTTACAGTCTCTAATCTCCTTCAAACTGGCCCTCCAACATAAGATATAATCCACCTGTGTGCATCTTCCTCTACTCTTGTATGTCACCCTATGCTCCTCCCTCTTCTTAAAATATGTATTCACCACAGCCATGTCCACCCTTTTCACAAAATCCACTACCATCTGACCTTCTGCATTCCTTTGTTTAACATCATACCTACCCATCACTTCCTCATCCCCTCTGTTCCCTTCACCAACATGCCCATTGAAATCTGCTCCAATCACCACTCTCTAATGTTTGACATGTATAAACATAAATTAGCATACCCTAATGGTGACAGCTGATGTAAAAGATTTATTTTCCAGAATCCCTAGTAATACTGGTCTTACTCTGTTTCATGAAGCCATTGTGATGAACACATCTTTTGGCAATGCAGAAATTTTTTTGCTTCATGATGTGATGGAAATTGTTTTATATAACAATTTTTATGTTTTCTGGGGGAGAATACTTCTACTAGAAAAGAGGTGTGGCCATGGGTGCAAAGTGTGCATGAGGTTATAGTGACATAGGTATGTGGTGCTGGGAGAAACGGTTTGCCTTTTATTGTTCATTCAAGCCCAAAATATTATTTTATTTATGATATTTGGATGATATTTTTTATTGTCGGATGATGATGAGGATGAATCTTTTTTATTTATTTGAATGCTACAACTGACATTTTAGAATTTACTTTTCAGTATAATAAATTAACTACGTTTTTTTAGATGCCAACATTTCTAAAAATCAAATTAAGGGGCAAGTTGAATCTCATGTATACAGGAAGCCTACATTTATTTTTATTTAACATTTGTTTACCAGGAAACTCCGACTTGGAACAAAGTTAATTTTCAGCGGAGGCCCGGGGGAAAAATGCTCCAGATGCATGCCTTTGTAACATGGGAGGAAACCACAGTGCCCCCACATAAACACAGGGAGGACATGTAGACTCTGCACAGAAGGCACTCCAGCCGAGAACTGAACCAGAGAACCTCTTGCTGTGAGGTGACAACTCAAATGGTGCACCACTACTCCATCCTGTATAACTATAGTGTACATTTTTTAACCATCTTTTTACATTTTAGCAGCCATCACCTTATTTGGCAAAAGAAAAGGTTGGTTAAATGTCAAATTAATATGCTTCTTAGGCTAATTTTAAATGATAAGTTCATTGAAAAAGTAGAAATTCTGTTTTCAATATTTATGAAAAGAGGATACCCCAAGGAGCTAATTGACAATTTGGTGACTAAAATTACCACTAGAGGGCAGTGGCATGAGAGTGTCAGTTTTAAAAGTGGTATGATATTACCTTTTGGCAAAATGACATGCAGTTTGAAAAACTAATGCTTCATAATTGGAACAGCCATTAAGACTGCCCCCCCCCCAACAAATTTTGGGTGATGACCCTTTGTGTACAAAAGGAACAGTACCTAAATAATTACAGCAAGTTTGCCTCCTACTCAGGTGGCATTAGGAAAATGACTGAGTCTGGCTGTTGCAGCCAATGCAGATTTATTGATGACAACTAATATGCCTGTACCAGGATATAAAAGGACCATTGGCTGTGTGGGATGGTATAATTGATGAGCTAAAGGGGTGGTTTATATATCACTTCTTGTATATCCTGTGATAGTTTTTATATGGGGAAAAGAGAACACCCACTCAAAGGATTTATGAGCATAATTATAGTATAAAAAATAAAGATTCAGCTAATGCCCTTAGTAAACATGCACAACAATGCACCAGTTTCAAAACGTTCATATTTTTCATTTTGGAATATGTTGGTTGTCCAGTACAAGGTAGAAATTGGGAAAATATGACTGAATACAGGGAGTTCTTGTGGCAATTGACATTAAATTCTGGGGTATCACCAGGTTTAAATGAAAACATATCTATTAATTGTATTTTAAAAGTGTGGGCTTCCAAACTATAAGAACACATTTTGTTTGGTTTTGCTTTTATGTTTTTTGTATATTTTTTGGTATGCAGCTCTAAGTGTTTAGTCACATGATTTCTTGGTCATGTGACTTAGATTGCATGGCTTGTATTACTATTTAAATGTCTGTACAGCACAAATAATCTCTAATACAAATGAGACAAAATCACTCAATTTCACTGGGGAGACATCTGATCAGTATTCGTTTCATTTGCGGGAAGAGAATGGACTGTTGTATTTGATGTCTGTAAAGGGTTGTCAGCTTCTGATATAGGATGATGTGTTTTTCTTCAAGCTGGTATGAAAGTAGAAAGATATGTGGGCTTTGTAAGGGCTGCATGTAAGTCTGTATGGGAGAAAAATGATTGTCATATGCTTTAAAGAATATATGATTAATACCATTAGACTCTCTAGCATATGTATTGGTTGGACGATTTGCAAGCATACATATCAATTTATTTTCTGAAGAACTGAGGACAAAGCTAAAAATAATGGGTGGAATAAAGGCCCAAAATACAGCTTCAGTTTTTAAATATTACTCTAATTCACTTCAAAATGTTAATAGAACAACAAATTTTGCATCAGGTCTATATCACTTAATCAAACTTTTAAATGTTCGAACGTCATATGGTTGACACCATATGATCAAACTTTTAAAAGTAATAAAAAAAAATAAAACAAAGAAAAAACCTATCTGAACAGTTTAAGCTGTGCCCCCCAACCCCCCGCTCTTTAAATATACCAACTCCTAGATCACGCTATAGTGCTGAAAAGGGAAATCTTCCCATTCTGTACTGTATGGAGATCTCCGTTGAAACATTTGAACTTTTAAATGTTCGATCATATGGTGTCGACCATATGACGTTTGAACTTTTAAAAGTTCGACAACGTGATATAGACCCTTTTGCATCAACAGGCATTTTGAGAGCAATATATATAACTCTAATGTCTAATATTGATTGGCTGTAATTGTCAGTAATTTACCAAAACATCAAATGATTTATGATGAAAAATTCACAAATGTGAGGCAAAATCAGGCATATCTTGCACAATCAGAGACAGTTGCAAAGTATGTTTGCAAGAACTTGACAATATGTGTATGAATGTTTTACATATGCTAGTCAAGAGTTACAGGATGGAATGGGGTGAATAAGAACTTGTGTAAATTAGTGGTGGTCATGAAATAATGGACATTTGAGAATACTCACCAAAAGTTCAAAGCTATGAAGGTAAGGTTCCACACTGCAGAAGTTCAAAGCTATGAAGGTAGGGTTCCACACTGCAGAAGTTCAAAGCTATGAAGGTAAGGTTCCACACTGCAGAAGTTCAATGCTATGAAGGTAAGGTTCCACACTGCAGAAGTTCAAAGCTATGAAGGTAAGGTTCCACACTGCAGAAGTTCAAAGCTATGAAGGTAAGGTTCCACACTGCAGAAGTTCAAAGCTATGAAGGTAAGGTTCCACACTGCAGAAGTTCAAAGCTATGAAGGTAAGGTTCCACACTGCAGAAGTTCAAAGCTATGAAGGTAAGGTTCCACACTGCAGAAGTTCAAAGCTATGAAGGTAAGGTTCCACACTGTTTTGCACTGAATAACGGTTATGTTTCATATACACACATCCTTTTAGTTAGATGACCGCTGCTGGATATGAAGATTCAGGGATTGTTAAATAGTGGTATTTATATCAGATATTTCTACTGTAATATTGCTTCCTGAATCTTCGTATGAAGCAAAACATAAACAGCAAGTCAACTCATCAAAGATACTGCAGATCATTCCCAAATGGAACTTTTATGTATAGCTAAGTTAGAATGTGGAAAGGAAGAAAGTTCCCAAGGTATCCAATGTTTAATACAATGAAGTGAGGAAAAAAGCAAAAAAATGGAACTTCCATTCCTGTTTCGCTGAAACAAATCAGCAACCTAAACTCATTTAAAATTCACCAAAGCAGCACCTGTTTTTTACATTGTCATGCTCCTGTTCATCTGCTGATTAAACCAGCTCAGAGGTCAATTCCTGGTTGGTCAGATCCGACAACAAGCTAATCAGCCTAGACATCCACATCCCGCCCCCACCCCCAATTAGGGAAACCACTGTGAAACATTTCTCCAAAGCCAACTTCATGCTTCTTAAGACAGAAGTGGCAAACTTCATGACACCCATGCAGATGGACAATAGAGGTATGACTGCAGAATCCTACACAAATGCACTTTATAAGCACTTACATGCGTGCATGGATAGTGCTATCGCTAACAGAACCAAGATGTTATCCTCCAAAAAAAGGAATTAAATCTAGTGGTCCCCTGCCATAAACAAACTCTACAACAGAAGAAAGAAACTGTTGCAAAAAAGAGTAAAATCCCATGACTGGAAGAACTCCCAGGTTAGCCTCAGTAAAAAGCTGAGATCCCTCATAAAATCCTCTAAAGCTAGTTATGAAAACAAAATCGCCACTGATTCTAAAGGCAACCACAAAGCATTCTATAGCTATGTCAAGAATCTCAATGGCAACACTCAGATCTGCTCTGAGTTACAGCACAATGGCACTAAATATACAGAAACAACTGATATTGCCATCATCCTGGCAAGTAGGTTCAGTGCTAACTTTACCCCCCCACCCCACCCCCTAAAGGGCTCATCTCTATACTGGAAGATTGAAAGTTTCTGTAATCATGGCTGCATAGGTAAAAACCACACTCTCCAAAGCCAAGAACACAGCATCCATGGGACCAGACAACATCCCAGGCTGCATTTTACATGAACTCCAGAATGAACTGGCTCCCCACTTAAGCACCATATTTAATAATAGCCTTGCATCAGGCTTTGTGCCCACTGAATGGCGCACAGAAACAGTTATCCCACTCCACAAAGGAGGAGCCACCACTGATCCTGGGAACTATCGACCTATTAGCCTAATGAGCCTGGTTTGCAAGGCCATGGAATGTATCATCATGGAACTTATAAACAAAGACATTAGTAATCTCCAAACTCTGGACCCCACCCAGTTCAGGTTTATAAAAGGCAGATCATGTCTCCTAAACCTGATTGACTTCTTTGAAGCAGTCACCAAAGCCATAGATGAGGGTAAGGTGGTTCACACAGCCTATCTAGATCTCAACAAGGCTTTTGACACCACACCCCACTCTGGAATTATAGATAAATTCACTAAACTAGGTATAAATCCCTATGTCACATGATGGGTTGCCAAATGGCTCACTGACAGAACCCACACTGTGAAAGTAGCAGACTCCAAATCCGACTTCAGACCAGTGACAAGTGGATTATCACAGGGCTCTGTCCTGGGTTCTCTCCTGTTTGGTATCTACTTTTCTGAAGTACAGGCTAATACAGAAGGTCTTTGGCTAATGAATTTTGCAGATGACTACAAACTAGAAGCCATAATCAAAACTCCTAATGATGTGGACATTCTACAAAAGGGCCTTACTGAGACAGATGCCTGGTGTCAAAGCCATGGCCTCAAGCTCAATGCCAAAAAATGCACTGTCATCCCCTTTGGTAAAAACTCTGTACCCATGAACTACCACATAGGGGTAGTCTACTTAACACCGAAAGTATGATAAGAGACCTTGGGACACAGGTGGACAGTAGTCTCTCCTTTGATAACCACATCACCACAGTAGTCAGGAAATCCTTGTACATAGCACACCTCATCAGAAAAGGTTTCTCATCCAGGAAAAAAGAGGTAATTGTTCCCTTCTACTTGTCACTCATTAGACCCATTATAAAGTACAATGCCCCTTTTGGTATGTACCTCACAAGACATCTACAACAACTGGAAAGGCTGCAGAAATGCCTCACACAGAGGATTATTGGTCTCAAACAGATGCCTTACGTAGACCATCTAAAAAAACTACAGCTTTACTCCGTTGCATATCGCCTACTCAGAGGCAATCTCTGCTTAACATACAAAGCTATATCAAACCCAGAGCTGTTGCACATGCTCCACTTAAAGAAATCCCAATCCCTCCGAGCTACACACTCTAGGGACCTAAACCTTGTCACCACAATAAACAGAACATGCTGGAGGAATAGATTCCTGTCCCAGAGACTTCCCATACTCTGGAACAAACTACCCATCTATATAAAAAAAAATCCCTCATTAGCACTCTTCAAGAAAAGTCTTGATGATTGGATGGGAAATAGGAAATTCATCCTGGGGATCACCTCTTTAGCTCTGCTTGACAGGGGCACAGGAAAATAATTTTCTTGGGTGGCGAAAGCCAGGGTACGTTTTTGGCTAGTCTTGTATAGGCCCTAGGGCCGATAGGCTAGTACCTACCTATGAACCTATGACTCTACATTGTTTTATAACTATCAACAAACACAATCGCTATTTGTAAATCATAATTTTTGAAGTAGAGCTTTTCTTCCTGGGCTTCCACTGAAAAGGGTCATTTTACACCCAGCTGGACTAATCCAGTAAAGAAATACCGATAAATAAATATATAAATAAAAACTGTGAATGGGTCATGTTTCTAGATGGCTCATGTGAAGGGATCATGTTTGTAGATGGCTCAGTATGCACAGGTGCAGGCACTGTTATGATGTTTTGGACACTAATCTACCATTTGCAGTATATACTGTAGTACAAATAGTGCCATGTGTGTTATAGCACTGTGTTTATTGTATCCCTTTGTGTATTTATCAGTGTGTGTGTTATATCATTATGTGTATTATAGCACTGTGTGTGTTATAGCACCATGTGTATTACAACACTCTGTGTGTGTGTTACATCTCTATCTTTATTACAGCAACACGTGTAAAGTTATCAGCATATGTATTACATCACTGTGTGTGGCATACCATTAAAGTTATCAGTATATATATTACATCACTGTGTGTGGTATATCGCTAAAGTTATCAGTATGTGTATTACATCACTGTGTGTGGCATATCACTAAAGTTATCAGTATGTGCATTACATCACTGTGTGTGACATAGCTCTAAAGTTACCACTATGTGTATTACATCACTGTGTGTGCCATATCACTAAAGTTATCACTATGTGTATTACATCACTGTGTGTGGTATATCACTAAAGTTATTAGCATGTGTATTATATCACTGTGTGGTATATCACTAAAGTTATCAGCATGTGTATTACATCACTGTGTATGGTATATCACTAAAGTTAGTATGTGTATTACATCAATCAATCATTGTCATGCATTACAGTCATTGTCCACGCTGGTGTAAACGACCTGAGACGTACCTCCTTGGACTACATGAAAAGAGACATTGAGGAGCTCTCTGATTATGTAGCCCAGGCAGGTATGACCCTGACCTTGAGCAGTATCCTACCTTCACCAAGAATGATGCCACAATACAGAGATAAGATGATCAGCTTTAACAATTGGCTTAAACTCTGGTGTCATTCAAAGGGGATCCAATGTCTGTCTGCCTGGGATGACATGCTGGACAAGCCACGCTGCCCAAGGGATGGCTTGCACCTGTCACCCTGGGATTCGGATATTGGCAAAGGCTCTTGCCACCCCCATAGTGCCTTTTTAGGCAAGGCTCAAATTCTAAACCTACCACCCTAGAACACAAAAGGAAAAAAACTAAGGGTAATGCTGCTCAATGCCAGAAGTCTAAATCTCAAAATGCACGCACTCGAGGCCCTTCTCAGTATGGAGAACATCGATGTCTGTGCTGTGACAGAAATCTGGTTCAAGGCTCCTGAGAGCACCCCAGCACTATCAGGTTTTACCTCATATCATGCGTTCGGCCCCAAAATCCGGACAATACCAAGAAAGGAGGGGGGTATCCATATTCATCAAGGACACCCACACCTTAAGACTGGTGGCAACGCACGATGCATCGGAGACCATCCAGGTGCAATTAACCATAGGCAAGACTGCGCTGCAAATTGTGGCATGTTACAGGCCACCCTCACAAACTCAGGAAGCTCACATGGCGCTCCTGGAAACACTAGAGGGATAAATGTATCACCAAACACCATCATACTAGGTGACTTCAATTACCCTAATATAGACTGGGAACACTACTCAAGCCCAAACACCCTAGCCCAAAAGTTCCTGGAATTCATAAACTCAAATGCCATGGAACAACTAGTCACCATCCCCACAAGAGGAGAAAACATACTTGATCTCATCATCACGAACATGGGAGCACAATGTTCAACACCGGAAGTATACCCCTCACTGGTGAGATCAGATCGCAAACTAATCTCGCTAGAGGTCCTCATCCCGCCCCGACCTGCAATAAAAAGGACCACAGTAAAGAACTTCTCGAAAGCTGACTTCACACTTCTAAAGACTAGTGTGGTCTCCTTTAAGGCCCCGAGGCGGAAAACAGTACTCAAGCCACTGAATCACTTACAAATGCCTTCTACCAGCACCTGCAGGACTGCATGGATAAGGCAATCCCAAGCAAAACAAAGACTCTTTGTACCAAAGGCAAGCGTCCAGTCTGGTGGACCCCAGCCATAAACAAACTCTACAACAAAAGGAGGAAGCTACTACAAGATAGAGCATAATCCTTAAAAGGTAAGACACCCTTGATCACTATAAGTAAAAAACTAAGAGCTCTCATAAAATCATCCAAAGCAAATTTTGAGAGAAAAATGGCTAAAGACTCAAAAGACAATCATAAGGCCTTCTTTAGCTATGTTAGAAACCTGGGAGGAAACTCCCAGATATGCTCAGAACTAGTTCAAAATGATGTGAAGATTACTGATCCTACAGACATTGCCAACATACTGGCTGACAGGTTCAGTGCAAACTTCTCCCCCCCTCCCCCCCACAAGGAGAGATATCTATACCAAACAATTGCAGCCCCCCAAACATCTCTAACGCCCAAGTGAGAACTGCTCTCCAAAGCAAAAAACACAGCATCCATGGGACCTGATGGTGTCTCCGGCTGTGTGCTCCACGAACTCAATGAGGAATTAAACCCACAGCTAGGACAGCTGTTTAATCATAGTCTTACCTCTGGATATGTACCCAGGGAGTGGCGCACTGCAACTGTGGTCCCACTTCACAAAGGCGGTGCCTCCACCGACCCTGGAAATTACCGGCCCATTAGCTTGACAAGCCTTATCTGCAAAGCCATGGAGAGGATCATAATGGACCTCATAAACAAAGACATAAGGAATTTGCAGACTTTGGATCCAACCCAGTTTGGCTTTGTCAAAGGCAGATCATGCCTTTTAAACTTGGTTGACTTTTTCAAAACAGTCACCAAAGCCATTGATGAGGGAAAGGCAGTCCATACAGCCTACCTCGATCTGGCAAAGGCCTTCGATACAATACCCCACTCAGGTATCATTGAAAAACTCATCAGCTTAAATGTCAACCCATACATCACAAGATGGGTTGCAAACTGGCTGAGTGACAGAACCCACAGGGTCAGAGTTGCTGGCGCCATGTCAGACTCAAAGCCTGTCACAAGTGGTGTCCCACAGGGCTCAGTCCTGGGCCCACTCTTGTTTGGCATCTACTTTTCCGAAGTACAAGCAAACACAGGAGGGTTATGGCTGACAAAGTTTGCAGATGACTGCAAACTGGGCGCCATAGTAGAAAACACATCTGACACAGATATCCTTCAGAAGGGTCTCACAGAAACGGATAACTGGTGCCAGAGCCATGGCCTAAAGTTAAATGCCAAAAATGCATAGTCATACCGTTCGGAAAAACAAGGTTACCCCCTAGCTACCTAATAGGTGGCAATCCACTGAGCACAGAAGAAGTTATCAGGGACCTGGGGACCCAGGTTGATAGTAGTCTGTCATTCGACACCCATATAGCTAAAGTAGTTAGGAAGACCTTCTACATTGCCCACCTTATCATGAAGGGATTCTCATCTAGATCAAGGGAGGTCATAGTCTCCTATACTCATCACTCATCAGACCAATGATTGAGTACAATGCCCCATTCGGAATGTATCTGACCCGACACTTGCAGCAGCTGGAGAGGCCACAAAGTTCCTCACCAAAAGGATAAAGGGTCTCAAAAATCTGTCCTATGCTGCCCAACTGAAAGAACTCCAGCTCTATTCAGTCGCCACCGCTTGCTCAGAGGTGACCTTTGCCTAACATACAAGGCCATGTCAAACCCAGATTTGATGAATATGCTTCACCTCAAAAAAATCTAGATCCGTCAGAGCCACAAGGGTGGGAGACTTAAACCTCGACACGGCTATTAATAGGACGTGCTGGAGGGATAGATTCATCACCCAAAGACTCCCTATGCTGTGGAACAAAATCCCGGTATATGTGAGGCAGAGCACCTCGCTGGCCTTGTTCAAGAGAAATCTTGACCAATGGATGGGAGATCGCAGATATACCCCAGGGATTACCTCAGTGTCACTGCTCGACAGAGGCACAGCAAAATAATGGGTATAATTCCCCATACTAAAGGGGTGGCGTAAGCCACAAAACGATGGGCTAGGCTTGTAAATGCCCTCGGGCAGATAGCCTAGTATGAACATGTGAACCTATGAACCTATTACTGTGTGTGATATGTCACTAAAGTTATCAGTATGTGTATTACACCAGTGTGTGTGCTATATCACTAAAGTCATCAGTATGTGTATTATATCACTGTGTGTGGTATATCACTAAAGTTATCAGTATGTGTATTACTTCACTGTGTGTGTGTGTGTGTGTGTGTGTGTGTGTGTGTGTGTGTGTGTGTGTGTGTGTGTGTGTGTTTGTGGTATATCATTAAAGTTATCAGTATGTGTATTACATCACTGTGTATGGTATATCACTATATGTATTGCATCACTGTGTGTGATATATCACTATATGTATTACATCACTGTGTTGTATATCACTAAAGTTATCAGTATGTGTATTACATCACTGTGTGTGATATAGCACTAAAGTTATCAATATATGAATTACATCACTGTGTGTAGTATATCACTAAGGTTATCAGTATGTGTATTACATCACTGTGTGTTGTATATCACTATATGTATTGCGCCACTGTGTGTGATATATCACTATATGTATTGCATCACTGTGTGGTATATCACTATGTGTATTACATCACTGTGTGGTATATCACTAAAGTTATCAGCATGTGTATTACATCACTGTGTGTCGCATATCACTAAAGTTATCAGCATGTGTATTACATCAATGTGTGATATATCAGTAAAGTTATCAGTATGTGTATTACATCAATGTGTGTGGTATAGCACTAAAGTTATCAATATATGAATTACATCACTGTGTGTAGTATATCACTAAGGTTATCAGTATGTGTATTACATCACTGTGTGCAGCATATCATTAAAGTTATCAGCATGTGTATCACATCATTGTGCGTGGTATAGTACTAAAGTTATCAATATATGTATTACATCACTTTGTGTGGTATGTCACTAAAGTTATCAGTATGTGTATTACATCATTGTGTGTGGTATATCACTATATGTATTGCATCACTGTGTGTGATATATCACTATATGTATTGCACCACTGTGTGGTATATCACTACATGTATTATATCACTGTGTGTGGCATATCAATAAAGTTATCAGTATGTGTATTACATCAATGTGTGTGGTATATCACTAAAGTTATCAATATATGAATTACACCACTGTGTGTAGTATATCAGTAAGGTTATCAGTATGTGTATTACATCACTGTGTATTGTATATCACTATGTGTATTACAGCACTGTGTGTGGTATATCACTATATGTATTACATCACTGTGTGTGGTAAATCACTATATGTATTTCATCACTATGAATATTATCTAGTCATTCTGTGGGCAGGTCTGATCTCCAAGGTAGCTTCTTTCTATTTTCCTGGTGGTGCTCTTATTCAGAGGGGAACTTCAATCCCAATTTCTTGCAATTTCCTGAAAATTACATAAGTTAGACTACTGAAGCTGAAGAAATCTTAGGGGCTGTTTGTGTCTTCAAACATGTTTTATTGATTGTAAAACCAGACAAGTGCTGCTCCAAGTCTCCCAAATCTCATGGATAATTAAGGATCCTTCATAAGGTTATATAACTTATACATGGAGACATTCCTTAGGATCGTATGGCATTCAGCTTTCTATTTCCTCATCCCACTCTGATCTTCACATTTCAAAACAGCTTCCAACCTCCATCTTCCACTCCACAAGTTTCTCTCATCTGTAACTTAGAATTGAGAGAAATTTATGAAATGGTGGGTGGAGGTTGGAAGTTGTTTTGAAATGTGAAAAGAAAAACATGGTGAAACACTTGCCAAGTGTTACTTTTGTGACTAGTCACAGAGGGACATAACGGTATGCTGGCCAGGCAAAATCATGTCTCTTTTGTGGAGAGTTTTCTCATTTAATTAATAACTGTGACAAGGTACAATGTAACCAGTGAAGGAAGAAAGGACATACAGCAAGGTGTGTGCCTGAATGCAGTTTGTATAAAAAAGGAGGACACTTTTGGATGGATTGTCACATGCAAACAGTAAATAATGAAACAGAAGTGGAAAGGGAAGGAAGCATGCATAAGGAGAGGAAACACGAGGCTGTGGAAAGAGTGAATTAGGTGAAGGCGAAACTGTAGATATGGATGGGGAGAACAAGGAGAGAGAGTATATGCAGGAAGAGCGGTCAGTAGAAGGAAGTGATACTAATGATAATTGTTCGAAGTTTTAAGGTCTGAGAAATCCTATTCTGAGGATCAAGGGTTATTTGTACATCAATTCAGGAAGAATATTAATTTGGAGAAAGCGTAAAAATAAAAAAAACAAACATTTATAAATATTCCCCTAAACTTAAAAAGAAACAAAATCAACAATTTTAAAGTACTTTCAATAAATGCGAATGATATTATTAACACAGTGAATGGATAGAGATACAAATAATATTATTAATGCAGTGAATGGATAGGGATACCAGAGCAGTGTGCTAAATGTGAAGTAGATCTTATTCTGTCAGAGGATGTAACTGATGAGTGAAGAAAGATGGCAAACACTAAAATTGGAGAGTGGAGTATAACATGGAACTTTAGAAGTGAATGTTGTTCTGGAGTTGGTATGTTGTGTAAAAACACTAGCTGTAATGTTGATAAGGATGTGAAGGTTAATTGCTGTGGCTGTGAAGTGGAGATAACATGTTTATAGAATTATAACATAATATGAATATATAACTAGCTAGGAAAGAGAAAATCTATTTCATCAAATATTACACTATGTGTTAGTTAACATGAAATTATAATTGCAGGGGACTTTAATTACAATTTGAGTGAAAAATGTAAAAAGAAAGGGAAAGATGAAAAAATACAGGAAGTGATAAAATGTGACAATAGCTGTGTGGAACAAGTCAGTGGACTAATAGAAAAGGGGCACTTGAATTTTAAATTGATTATTTTGGTTATCGGAAAGCTTTGAGGTAACAGCCGGAGATACAGTTGGGACAGTTTTTTCAGACCATTTAACAATATGAAACTGAAACAAAACCATTTTGGACCACCGCAGGGAAGATTATAAAAACTTTAATACATAAAAAGCTAAAGGGAATATATGATATAAGCACTTTCAGACCAAAGCCCTTCATCAGATCTACAACCATTAATCCACCTTTGCAATTTAAAAACAAGGCTCACCCAATAAAAATAAATAATGGAGTCTATGCCCCTTTAAAATCGCTTCAATGATGTCACACCATTCAGTCCAGGAAAGTAGTCCACCCTGAGCTCATTTACCAATATGGATGGAGATTATGGAAGAAAGGGGTGTATTAAAATAGGAATGGGAATAAAAAATGATAAATTAGGAATGGAATTGGAGAGTGGGAAGGATTGCAGTTATGGAAGGATCATAGAACCGTGAAGGACTTCTACAAAGGTCTGAATGGTGGATTTAATTTAAAAAGAAGAATAAAAAGTGTTTTTTTTTTCAATGGAAGGATTATCTAAGAAAAGAAGAGAAAGTGAAGTGTGGGAAATGTATAGAAATGCGTTAGAGAATTTACTAAATAATACATGAGAGTGTTGTGATATGCAAAATAAACTAAATAATACATGAGAGTGTTGTGATATGCAAAATAAACTAAATAATACATGAGAGTGTTGTGATATGCAAAATAAACTAAATAATACATGAGAGTGTTGTGATATGCAAAATAAACTAAATAATACATGAGAGTGTTGTGATATGCAAAATAAATATATCAAAAAAATTGGGAAAACAAGGCATTACTGTTTAGGCATAGATAGCATTAGAGAATTTACTAAATAATACATCAGAGTGTTGTGATGTGCAAAATAAATATATCAAAGAAATTGGGAAAACAAGGCATTACTGTTTAGGCATAGATATTATTTACATGGGAGAAGGGAGGAGGTATCTGTACATTTAGGTAAAATAGTAAAGGAGGATATTGGAATACTGCGGAAAACAAAAAATGTAAAAGGAAAGGTAAAACGAATACAAGACCAAATTATGAGTATTTTAGTACAAGATGTGAAAAAGTGTAAAAGAAGAAAAATAACCAGGCCTGCTTACTCTTATCAAGAGTATCATACCTTGTCAGAGATCTGGGAGGCATGGCTAAGCTTAAAAAGGCCCTTGTGGTCGTTAGCCTAGTGAACACCTATGAACCTATGAATAAGAGAATGGGCATTAAAAAATCCAGAAATGAGTTAAGGAAGAGTTTGAGAAATAAATTGCCATTAGTGATTGGACAATGTACTTAGGAAAGTAAATGCTGATGTTGTATCAGGCTCAGATAGCATAGGGTATGGAATGTACAAAAAGTTAGTGGACTGGCAAAAAGAGTAATTTGTAAATGTATAGAATGAATGGTTGAAGAAAGGACTTATTTTTGAAGAATTATGTAGTGGGATATTAAAATTTATACGGAAGAAAGAATAGAAAAATGAAATAAAAATTGGAAACACATTAGATTAAACAACACCGATTATAGCATTTCTATCAGAATATTACAGAGTAGAATGGAAGAAATGAAGGATGAGGGATATTATGGAAGAAAGTATGTATGGTATAAAAGAGAAGGGATGTTAAGAATTGTTTTCGGTTGTGAGATAAACTGTGGATGATATAAGTATAACGGAAGATGTGAACATTATGGTACCGATATTAGCAATGATGCTTTGCAGGATGTTATAGAGAAGTATGGAATATGCAACAGAATTATGATAGTGTGTATGTTACCATATCAAAATAGTAGAGTGAGAGTGTTAGTGAATAGGTGGCCGATTAAAGAAACATACATGAAGTGATCCTATGAGTGGAATATTGTTTGGATTGATAATGAATGCAACCATGAGTTAGCATATAAAGTGAAAGATGCTAAATATGTAATGCAAAATGAGGTGGTGATTCCAGTAGTTTTGGCATATGCAGATGATAAAGTTGCAGTTACTAAGAAGTAAATATGGATGAGGGAAGTGTTGCTTTGTCTTAATCGACGTTTGAAGGAAATGGGAATGACCCTGGATAATGATAAAAGTAACGGTTTGGATGATGTTGTGAAAATTGTGTGTGTCTGTTTTCTATAAATGAAGTGTCTTTGTTAGTGTTAAACTTTGGGGGAAATTATGTATGAAGATGTAATGGGAGGGTTTGATAAAAGAAATGAAATAAATATGTCTTCTTTCTTTAATTCCTCCAAGTCTTTTGCGTTTCTAATACCATGACAGGAATGGACCTCATTCCTAAGTCAAAGTACAGTTAAAGTTCATGCAATTTAGTATTGTTTCAATCTTTGATGTCAGCCAAAAGTGCTCTTCACAGCACCCACAATGTGCCTAGTAATAACTCCTTTTGCAGTTTATATGGAGTTACATGTATTGGTAACATAGTATTTAAATACGATTGTAGATTCTTTTTTTATAAGACCCGTTGCCCCTTCTACTATTGGAAATCTTTGGGATCTTTCTTCCAAACTGCTCTCATTTCTGCCTGCAAAACTTGATATTTTATGAATTGGTGTCTCTCTGTATGCAAGACACTGTAATCACTGGGTGTAGCAATTTCAATTATCAATGCTATGTTTGTCTTCTTTTCATGGACCACCATGTCTGGTTTTCTTGCATTTATCTTTTGAACTGTTGGTAATGGATGATCCCATGTGATGTAAACTTCATCATTTTCTATGATGCTTTGTGGCTGTTTCCAGTATTTTTCAGCCACTTCAGTACCATAATGTTTGCACAATCCCCAGTGCAACAGTCTTGCCACATTATTATGCCTTTCAGTATACAGTCCTTCTGCCATTAGTATGTCACAACCAGCAACAAGGTGTGCAACTGTTTCCAATTCTGTTTTATAAAACCTACATTTGTGTGTTTCTTCCACATGTTGAATGGACTTTGTAAACTAGCATGTACGTAGCCCACTATATTGGGCCCCCAATATTAGCCTTTCATCTTTTGGTTTGAATTCACCTCTCCTTAACCATTCTTGCATTCCATCCTGATCAACATGAGGTTTTTCCAGAAGTTTTCTATACTTGCATCTATATTTATCCATTTTTCCACATTGCTTGCCATCCCCTCTGATCCTTCACCTTATATTCTTTCTTTTGTTTTTTGGCACATTCAGTTACTGCCTGATTTTTATCTACTTCTGGTTTGATTTCCATTCCTGCTTGACGCAGATACAGTTCTGCTAGACTATGCATGGAAGTCATCTTAGATTTATTTTCCTAATGTTTAAAAACTTTCAGTATGTGGGTCTTGTGAAGTCAGCAGATATGTGTGCAGTCCTACAACTGCAGATCTACATGTAATCAAATTCAAGGAGGCCCATACCTCCTTCAGAATGGGGAGTATATAATCTTGGTATGCACTGATTTTTTATAAATCATTTGGTGAGCATGAAGCATCTGTCTAATCTATCCAACACATTTTGGGGCCAGTCAATCACTCCAAAACTATAACTTAGGACAAATAAGAACAAATTGGTTTATAGCTTGAATTTTGTTCCTAGATGTCAACACTGTTCAGGATTAATATAAGTCTTTTAAAATATTACTTACAAAGTTTTAATTGCATTTTTTTCATGTTTTATTGTTGATCCTTCATCATTTCCCAAATATTTATATACTTCCTCTTGCTCAAGTTCTTTTATATCACATTCTTGTCCCAAACTGATGTTTTCTTGGTGCTGCAGTTTTCCTGCTTTAAAGGTTGCTTTTACATATTTATCAAGACCAAATGCCATTCTTATATTATCTGAAAAAGTTTTGACTAGTTGCAGTTGTGCTTTCAGTTCCTCATCTGATGAGCTATACAATTTTAAATCATTGACAAAGAGGAGATGAGAGGCTTTTACACTTTGTTGTTTTCTAGCAGCCAAATTATAGCCACGGCCTGGTCTGTTAAATAGACAGCTTAAGGGGTTAAGGGCAAGACAGAATAGCAGCAGTGACAGAGAGTCACCATGGAATATCCCTCTTTGAATCTTTATTCCTGGAATAAGAATATTTCCCTTACCACGGCTTAACTGCAAAGTGGTGTGCCACTGCTTCAAGGTCACTGTAATGTAATCGATCAGTATAGGGTGTATCTCATACATTTTTAAGCACTCTTTTATCCATGAATGTGGGATACTATCAACTGCTTTTTTGTAGTCAATCCATGTCATACTTAGATTTTTACCCTTTTTACAGTTCTCCATTATGACTTTATTTAGCAAGAGATTATCACTTTGCCACTTCTGTCTCAAGAAGTGTGAAGTTGGCTTTGGAGAAGTTTTTTACGGTGGTTTCCCTAATTGGGGGTGGGGGCGGGATGTGGATGTCTAGGGTGATTAGCTTGTGGTCGGATCTGACCAAAGAGGAATTGACCTCTGGTGTGAAACACTGGTTGCCCATGTTGGTAATGACCAGGTCTAGGATATTACTGCCCCTGGTGGGGGTGTGAATAAGTTGATCCAAGGCATTGGAATTTATGAATTCCAGAAAATATTGAGCAAAAGAGTTGGTACATGAGTAGTTTTCCCAGTTAATGGTGGGGTAGTTGAAAGGGCCCATTATTAGGGTGTTAGGTTGTACCCTAATACTTTCCAATGTATCAAGAAATAAGGAGTGGGTATCCTGGGGCATGGTGGGGGTCTGTAGAAAGCTACAATTTTGATTGCGGTCTTGCCCAGAGTTAGTTGCACTTGGATAATCTCGGATGCATTATGCTGTCCAACTAGCCTGGAGGTGTGGATATCGTTAATGAATATGGACATGCCTCCACCTTTAGTGCTTCGTTCTGGTTAGGTGGCTGAAAGGTGTGGTATGAATTACAGCCTGGTAATGCAGGGGTGCTCTCTGGAGCTTCGAACCAGGTCTCTGTCACTGCACAGATGTCGATGTTCTCCATTTTAAGAAGTGCCTCGAGTGAGTGCATTTTGAGATTTAGACTTCTAGCATTGCGTAGCATTACCCTCAGATTTTGCTTGCTTGTACCTGTTACGGTGGTGAATTTGTCATTTGAACTTTGCCTAAAAAAGGCACTGTAGGGGTGGCAAGAGCCTTAGCCAGTATCCGGAATCCCAAGGGCGACAGGTGCAAGCCATCTCTGGTAAAGCATCGTGGTCTGTCGATCATGTCGTCCCAGGCAGACAAATTCTGGATCCCCTTAGAATGACACCAGAAGCTTAGCCAATTGTTGAAGTCAATCATTTTGTCTTTGTACTGTGGTATCATTTTGGGTGATGGCAGGATGCTACTCAGGGCCAGGGTCATACCTGCCTGGGCTACAAGATCGGAGAGCTCCTCCATGTCTCTTTTCATGTAGTCCAGGGAGGTATGTCTCAGGTCATTCACATCAACATGGATAATGACAGTGTCATATTTGTACTTGTTGTGGAGTGACCTGAGTGCATGCATTATGTGGCAGATCCTGGCACCTGACAGGCAGCTGACAGTAACTTTCTCCTTATTTAGCCTGGTGAGTGGAACATCAGTGTGCCTGACTATAGAATCACCTATGACTAAGAGTGTTGGGTACGTTGTTATGCCTTATGGGCTGTGGTTGAGTGGCACACTGAGTTTGTGGGCTATGTGTCATTTGGGTTATGTTGGGGGTGGAGTTTGCTTGCGTTTCTGCTTTGGAGGTCCCTGATGATTGGGCAGGTTTTTATTGAGAGCCCCCCTGAATGTAGGTGTGTGTTTTGTGTTTCTATGTGTGTGTTTTGGTGGTGTAGGTTTTGAGGGACTATGTGATGAGTGTGGTGTGGTGCAAGTGTTTACCTTCTTCTCTTGACTGTCTAGTCCAGTCTTGGGTGACGAGAGCTTTGCTTCCAGTTTGGCTATATAAGTGCATCTCTCACAGGTTGAGTGTTGTGGTGGTAGGAGGAGAGGTTTGTCTGTGTACATGAGGCAATTGCTGCATTGTCCCAAGATGCCCAGATTCATCAGGTAGACAGGAGAAATCACCAGGAGCTGACCCTTAGACATGCCTGGATAGGTGCTTATTTATTAAGTACTAAAAACTGCTTTCCTCTAGACAAGTGAGGAAAGTTGAGTGCTGTAGTAATTTGCAACTTATTTAGTGCTTACAATGAGTTCTGAACAAGTGCTGAGTTCAAAGAAACAGATTTGAGTGCTGAAACTAGAAAACTGGCTAGTTCTAAGAAACAAAATTAAGCTAGAAGGCTTCCCTCCAAAACAGAAAGGCTTGGGGGCTCAGAAGCCTAAAAACAGTCTACATCACTTACAGGAAAGGCAGGAAACAAGCTTAAATTTTTTTTTCTTTATCAGATGCTCTCTTTGTACAAAGTAGGAGTGCCTGAATTCAGAATGTGATCTCACTGCACTCAATTGAGTGAGCAAATGAGATGGGCCCAGAAGGAGTATCCAAACAGAAACTTACAAGTGGGGCGGGCGGTTTGAAAGCCACCAAGATTAACACCAAAACAAAAACAGAGATGGTGGGTGGGGAACTAACTGACAAAACAGAGTCAAAACTTCCAGTTCAGTTAATATTCAATGTAACAGAATAACTCAATTTAAATGCCGTATTATTTGAAAAATGTGCAGATAAAAGGTACTTAAATTCTCTTATACGTCCAGTTGAATACAGCTAGATCTTAGCCGGTCAAAGCTGAAGTTTTTAAGCAGAAAATATTCCTAAATGTACCACTTAAATAGGCACTGACAGGAGACTTACCCCACCTGCAATTACTAACAGCAATAAAATCTAGCAAGCACTAACTGACAAAACAGAGTCAAAACTTCCAGTTCAGTTAATATTCAATGTAATACAATAACTCAATTTAAATGCTGTATTATTTGAAAAATGTGCAGATAAAAGGTACTTAAATTCTCTTATACTTCAAGTTGAATACAGTTAGATCTTAGTCGGCTAAAGCTGATATATATTACTTCTGTTATATCTCAGGGACCTCTATGGACAATCCTAATTACAGTGTTCCTTAATTTTATCAAACTTCTGATGTTTTGGGTTTTATTGACCCTCTGCAGTCTATTTATTTCATTGATCTTAATATGTCTACCTATCTCTACTAAATCAAGCAACTCTTCTCCTGGCTCATTTTCTTCTAAACTCTGGGCACATCCATTGTTTTCCATTTCCTGCGGGCATTCTATAAATAATTCTATAGCGTCTTTCTGTGGCACATTGTCTTCAATTTCATCCCGTGTCATCCGTTGCTCTGTCATACAGGAACTCACTGGCCTATCACTTCTCAACATTGACTATGTCAGAGTTGGCACAATTTTCTGTTCCTTCCCTTGCTGTCCATCTTCAAGTGAACGTTTATACTAGTTTCCTGTGGAAGGCTCCAAAATATCTTCATAGAGCAACTACCCAGTTGCTTTCCATTCCACTGGTTTCTCCTTAATTTGGATGTCTATTGCTCTATCCTGCTGTGGTACTTTCTGAGTTCGATTTTCTACACTGAATCCTTCACTTTGCAAGCACTCCATAACTTCAGTTTTTATTTCTTTAACTTCTCCATTGCTAATCTTCTTTTCTACATTTACTCTTTGTTTTCTTATTTTTTGTATTGTAAAGCTTTTCATGTCTGGATTCCTTTGCTGTATTTCTCTTCAAATATCTTTGGTACTACTCTTTTTGTATTGATTAATTTTGCATTCTCCTTTGCATAAATACTACAACATATTAAATGTCTTTTTCTTTTCCATGTCCATATTTCATCTTTAGATGTCACCTGACCTATCTGTTTCTTCTTACCTTGGGGAGGCGTTCCATCGTGCTGTGATATAACCTGTGTTAGACCTTCTACACCAAATCCTTCACTTTGCAGGCACTCCAGAACCTCAGCTTCTATTTTTTAACTTCTACACTACTAATCTTCTTTTCTACATTTCCTGTTTGTGATACTATTTTTTTTACTGTGAAATTTTCAATATCTGGATGCCTTGGTCTGTATTTCTCTTTGAATATATTTGGGAATTCCTTTTTTGTATTGATTAATTTGGCTTTTGACTTTGCATAAATATTGCACTATATGAAATCTGTCTTTCTTTCCCATGTCAATATTTCTTTTTTGCACTTTTCAAAAACCTCTAGGTTTTGTTGCTTATATTTTTACACATCCTCAGATGCTTCTTTTTCCAAATAAATCAAAGTTTCTTGGTCTATATAATGTTTTTTCACAAATCTGTTGTATTAATGAGCACACATTTTTATTTGAGGCTTCTGACAGTTTTTCTTGTGGAATTATTTTTCTTTCCTAAAATTTGTCTCTTAATCTTTTTGTATATCTTGCCTCTGGAAATACTGGGCTTTTTGCATAGTAGTAACAATACATAATTTCTTTCTTATCCTCCGTAGTTTACTCTATCATCTTTATGGCTCACCTTTGGCCTACCAGTTTTTGTGATTTTGTGGACTGCTACTTCCTTATGTGGCAGGGGGGGGCATCCTCTCCCTGGGCCTGGCCTAGCCCCATTGTAGGAATCTTTCCATATTTTGAGGATTCTACACTGTTATTATTTTCTGGTGCTAGCACCAGTGCGCCTACTGGGATTGGGCACTTTTTTATCCTGGTTCTTGTGCACCTAGGTATCTTTTCTTATTTTTGACCTACTTCTGTGCATAATATATGCTATATAAAATACAGTCTATATATTGATGTCATCTTGGAGAGATTTTGTGAAAAAACAGGGTCCACCTTGTGAAGGTACTCACCAAGATTTGAGGATGAATTCAATTTCAGCAATACTGCTCTCCTTTCTTTGCTGACTAATCATCTCTCCATTCAGACACCATCTTCTGTGGATGACTTTTAGATTATCATTCAGGAAAAAAAATGCATCTGGCGATTCTGTATTAATGGGAAAATAGACTGTATATCAAATGTTTATATCATCCCAAAAAATATGAAAAGGACATTGCGCATTTATATTTTCTTTCATATGGGGCTCAAGATTAAAGCTAGTGAAAGGAAGTGGGTCACGCATGAGTGAAGATGAAGGCAGATTGGGGTTACTAAATCAAGTTTATTGTGCTTCTTTAAAAATGTAGAGTTTTAAAGTAGGTAAAAGGAAGACAATGAGAAATTAATAGTGAGAATATATAAATATAAGTGCAAAAAGGTCTGCGAGATGATGAGAATATGGAAAAGAGAAAAATAACTTGTAAATAAAGAAATTACAATTTATCAACAAAAAATACTAACATGGAAAATAAAAAAATGATGATAAAGCTAGAAGAAGGTGATATAATAATGTGATAGAACAATATTATTACTATGTAAATCCATGGGAAAATGTAACATTAGAAGCGATTAAAGCCATTAGTGTAAATAGAGGGTCTACATTAGATCAGCGAACGCTTAAACAAGCGAACGCTGATTGATTGTCCTTATTTAAGTGAATGTTCAAAATATCGAAGCAACAGAAACCCAATTTTTTTCCTAGGGAAAGAATTTGGTTGTCCATTTCTGTTGCTTTGGTATTTTCAGTGCTGTGTTGGAAAGTTACGGGTCGGATTGAGGTAAATGTGCGATTGTGTGGATGTGACTGTTAGGGTGGGTTAGGTGAGTTAGGGTTAGGGTACGGGTTAGGTATGTGTTCAATTGTGTGGACATGAGGGTTAGAGTGGGTTTAGGTGAGTTAGGGTTAGGGAGCAGGTGAGGTGAGTGTGTGATACTGACGGACCTTAGGGTTAGGGTTTGGGTTAAGGTAAGTGGATAGTTAGTGGTGTGTGCATAGTTTAGTGTAGGGTTATGTGTCAGATTTTAGGTGTATATGTGTGGATTTTTGTTTGTTTAGTGTGCTTGTGTTGTGTGCATGTATTTTGGATCAGCGATTTTTTTCCCTAGGAAAAAAATCGCTGATCTGATAGTTTGAGATTGTAAGCGTTTGCTTACATTAGGTTGATCAATCAGCGTTTGCTTTTTTAAGCGCTCGCTGATCTAATACAGACCCTAAATAAAAAGGGGTGCACCAAGATAGCAAAGTGTCAGGATTTCCTAAGGAGACTGATAAAAAATACATCAGTAATAAAAGGGTAAATGCCATATAAAAAGGAAATTGAATCCACATGTTTATTTTGTGTGAATGAAGAGACAATAGTTCATGTTTTTTTTTGGAATACAATACAGTGATGAAACTCTGCAAACATTTGTGTGAAAGAAAAAAACTGTGAATATTAATGACATAAAACAATATAAAATGAATATGATTATGTGTGGATATTATCAGAACAAGAAGAAGAATATGAGCGAAGGGTAACTAGAAATGCAGTTTATGTAATATAGAATATTTGGAATGAAAAATTTTATGAAAGTCTGATGAAGTCTTTTAGTGAGACAAAAGAGCTTATGTGTATTAAATAAATTTAATTTGCTTTTATAGTTGTTTTGATTTGTTTATTGAACAAAATTGTGTTTAATGGGAAATGGATTTCAGCAGCTATATTGCAAAAAATAGATTTTGTTTGTGGGAGAAGGAATGGGCATTAGTTATGGAGGAATAATAATTAGTAAGAAAAGTGATAATCGGAAAAACTAGAAATGTGTGTGTGTGAGTGTGTATATATATATATATATATATATATATGTGTGTGTGTGTGTGTGTCTATATATATATATATATA